>NC_056728.1:1293654717-1293794717 GCF_019279795.1 Protopterus annectens | reverse complement strand
TCCTTACCACCTTGTAGGGTCCATCCCAAACTGCTTGGAGCTTGTTGTGTCAGGCAGGAATGAGAACCATTATCTGCTGCCCTACAGCATACTATCTAGCTTGAGTATTCCTGTCATACTATACCTTTTTTCTGTTGTTGGGTTTCTGCCAGGTTCTCCTGGGCCAAGCCCATGAGTTTCCTGAGCATTGCCCTGAGGTTTAGGACATATGCCATAACAGACTCCTTGTGAGATTCACACTCATTTTCCCACTCATCTCAAATTAAATCTAGAGGCCCCCTCACCCTATGCCCATACAACAACTCAAAGTGTGAAAAAAACTGTAGATTCCTGGAGCACCTCTCTGTAAGCAAACAACAAATAGGGCACATATTTGTCCCACTCCCTTTTAAACTTGTCTGCAAATCCCCGTAGCATGGAATTGAGTGTAGAGTTTAACCTCTCAGCAAGACCATTAGTCTGGGGATGGTAGGGGGTGGTCTTCAGGTGCTCACCCCACAGTACTTCCACAGACAAGCCAGCAGGTCTGACATGAAATTGGCACCTCTTTCAGTCAGTATTTCTTTTGGGAAACCTACCATGCTGAAAATCTCTAACAAAGCCTCAGGGTAGCTTGTAGCAAAATCTACTACCACTAGGATATAATTTTTCCTTGTGGAACTTGGGATACTCAGAGGCCCCACAATATCCATAGCTACCCTCTGAAATGGCTCCTCAATCACAGGCAAAAGCATCAAAGGAGCTCTCACATTGTCTCCTGCCTTGCCCACCGTTTGGCACTGCTCACAGGTCCTGCAGTACCCCGTAACATCTCTGGAAGTTCCAGGCCAATAGAAGTTCTGCATAACATGTCTCTTTATACATTTTATGCCCATATGACCTACAAAGGGAATATCATAGGCTATGGTTAGAAGCACCAGACAGTAGGGTCTAGGCAATACCAACTGCTGTATTCTCTCACCTTCTAGCCCTCCCTCAGGGGTCCACTCTCTATACAATAACCATTTGTCACAATATACAGAATCCCCCTTCCCTTGAGAATCAGTCGCCTCACTCGCTACCTCTCTCAGGCCTTGTAATGTAGGATCTGAGAGCTGAGCCTGTCTCAATTCTCTCTTTGTAACCCTTTCCAGCTCCTCTTCCACAGGAAATCTGGCATCCTCTGACAGTGGTGCCTCACTGTCAGCCTGGGTACTACTACACACCTCTGCCCTTGCAGTCACTCTGTCCAAAGGACCATCAGTGCACACAAGCAGCTGTGGTTCACCTTCATTCTCACTGCTACAGCGTAGCTCCCTCCCTGAAGTAACCACCTCACCAGTTGCAAGTGTGTGGTCTGTCTGTCTGACAATTTTACATGTAAATTTTAGTAATTATCTCTGTCTTAATAACAATAGAAAGAATTTTCTAGCCCAGACATCCTGTCTCTGAGCTTGAGATCAAACACAGTAGTAATTCTTTACTTAACAGCTTTCTTCCAAAAAGTGCACTGTGGTTACATTTTTGAAGTTCAGCATATAACAGAGTTTTCTTACATTTAGTTTTCTTACATTTGTAAAAATAAGACTGTGGATTATATTAATATTTACAATGACATAGAATTATCTACAAAATTCTATCTAGCTGGGCTGGCAGCCTTCACACCGGTAAACTATCCGATACTTACCTGCAATGCGGTCTCTTCCATTAAAAGTAATGGGTGAATGTGGCCTTTTGGCCATGTCAATTAATTTCACTGGCCATGTTAATGCATGCAGCCCCTTGATTCTATGAATCATAGGGCAGCATAAAATCCTTCACTACAGGCATTTCCTTATTTATATTGTAATAAACCATAAGAACAGCCGAACATAATGATTACACAGACTGTATTAAATTATCGAGGTGGGGCTTTATATGAATCAGAAAGGCCTACTGCCAGCAGAAAAATTGCCATATTATAGCTTATCGGTAGCATTGGCTTTCTGACTCCCAGGGCTGGTTCTCCATCTAGTAAAATCTTAGTGTATTGAGTTACATGATTTGAATATATTTTGACAATTATAATTTTTATTCTTTTGTGTAAATGTTTAAGAAGATTTTTTAATCTGAGGTACTGAAAAAGGTTTAATAATTTTGAAGTCACTACAGAGTCGAAAGATGTATGTATTTTGTATATTAAGGATAGCCATCAGCTCTTCATTTTTGTATTTTATATTATGTACTCAGAATATGTTTTATTTCTGTAAAAATGTCTGGCCATACCAATGCTGTGCTTTTCAACTTACTGCTGTGTGTGGTTCAATGCTGCTAGGATGAAATATGTTTGAAAAAAAGGTATGTTAGATATGCAGTCACAATTAGGAATGGCCCACCATAATATGGAACAGGGGACAGTGATATTGTTTTATTTAAATTACTATACCCATGCAACAGATTGCATGCCAAATAATAAAAAAATGTTGAGTAAATCCCCAAATCCTATCCATGTGGCCCATGTGGAAATGATGACTAACTGTGGCACAAGTTGCTGAACAATGTAACTTACTAAATGTAATTGATTTTGTGTGGAAGTCCACTTTTCCCTTTATTATTATTACCAGTACTCACCTGAGGTCACAAAGAGGAATGTTTTTGTATCATGCTGAAAAGAATAAACCCCACCGCCATACATTTTAATCCATGGAGTTACAATAATGCCCAGTTGCACAGGGATACTTGTCCCCTTTTAAACCTTGTATCTGTGTTGCACCTCTCCATTCTACCATATCTCACTAAAACACTGACTCATAGATTCTGCAGTTATCATTTGCCACCTTAGTGTGAACCACCATTCACATTCATGTGAGCATTCAGTTGTTTTTCACCAACTGTGGCTCAGTGACTTAGAGTAAACTGATGTATTTGTGATAAGTGAACAATCAGTTCATTGATCAGATATTAGGGGAATACAGTGTCATACCTACTATTATATTTAACTCTAGCAGATTTACCCATAGTCTGGTACAGATAGTAATGTGGTGTGTGTCTGTGTGTGTGTGTGTGTGTGTGTGTGTGTGTGTGTGTGTGTGTGTGTGTGTGTGTGTGTGTGTGTGTGTGTGTGTGTGTGTGTGTGTGTGTGTGTGTGTGTGTGTGTGTGTGTGCACGTGTGTGTGTGTGTGTGTGTGTGTATGTGTGTGTGTGTGTGTGTGTGTGTGTGTGTGTGTTTGTGCGCTCACATGTGTGCGCATGTGTGTCTGTTTATGCATGCATGTGTGTGAGATGGACAGAATAAGAGATAACATGTTTTATTTTTTTGGACAAGACTATCCATCTGGTATCCAGGATTTATAAATCTGCACTAATAACTTCAACATAGCTATACATTTCTGCCACTGAAACACAATATTCATATGTCAATATCATGAAGTTGCCTGCTTTCTACATCAGCACAGCATCTTTGTTTGTTTGTTGTATAACAGCACCTGCTTAAAGCACTGACCATTTCACATCACAAGACTGAAGGCCTTGGTAGCAGTTCTCTCATGTATAGCATTTTCTTTCTCTCTGTTTCAGATTTTCTCAATCTATATCTCTTAAGCTATCTTTATGTCCATCTGTTTACTGAACTCTTTCTCTCATGTGCTTTGTCCATCTCCACTTCCTTGTAACTACTGAACATAAATAAACTGTCCATATCTCATCAGATCTCCCACCTTCAGTTAATATATTCAGATCTCTGCAATGAACCTTTTCACAAACAAGTGCGTTATTTCATATGAAAAATTTGTACAAATGACTTGGTCAAGGTCATTCATCATATTACCGATTGTAATATGCTTCCACAGTAGCAACACTGCATGTGTAGAACAACCATCATGTCCTTTCAATGAACAGATTTCCCATATGTAACTGTGATGCTAGTTTGTTGGCCAGGGTAGTATTCTCTTACCCCTCCAAACCCTATTGTAGGAAGCAGCCTAGCTGTTTGTGTAAAGGCTGATTGCCGAGATCTGGATATATTAATAGAAGGTGGTAGATGTGATGAGGCACTGCAGTTACATATTCATTGACATTATTTGTCACTATTACATTATGATTTAACCTGCTTACCTGCACTCATCTGTCATCAAATGGTGAACTTGACATGCAGTATGCTTGCTCCAAGGGTGCTAGATTTGTTATAGAACCTTGTGGACAGTTGGCCTCATGTGCCAAACCAGGTGCTCATCTCTCTGTGTCACTCTTTGCTCTGAGTTATTAATCAGGGAGTATCATAATGCTTTGACAGTAGTCTGTCAGTGCTGTGTTTAGCATTTACTAGAACATGAGCTGGACCAATATGTCTTGGTTACTGTGGTGCCCTTTTTGTAACACTTCATCTACGTTGCACCTCTATATACTACTGTCAGCAACCTTAACATCTTATTTTAGCAAAGTTTGCCAAACACAAACGATATCTAAAAAACAGTCATTTTATTGCCTGCATGTAAAACTATTGCATTCACAGGATCACACACTGATGAGCAAATATCCCTTTAAAGTCATACATACTTATTTGATCTTTAACATTAAATACGAAAAAGGAAGTATGGGGTGAGGTAGAGCCCAGGAAAACAAGCCTTTCCATTCTGAAGGTGTCTGGCATATGCTTTTTTTTAAACTGTCTTAGACTTGAGTACAAATCCAGCACTATCAGAGCAAGCCTCCTGTATGCCAAGTGCACCATTTGATGTCAGCTGACTGCAAGGAAGCAGGCTAAATCACATTGTAATAGTGGCAAATAATGGCAGTCTGACATGCTTCTTATTCAAACTCAATATCAAGTATATTCTTTTCACACAAATATCATTAGTTTTATATACTGACTCTGCCTTTTTATGCAAAAGTATATTATTGTATACTGTTCCATTGAAAGTTGTATTCACGCATTTTAACTCTGCTTTGCCATCATATTCATTAAAGGGAGTACATCCTGTTGACTGCCACTTCAAACCTAAGTACTTCAGAGTGTATCTTGGTTCACTGAAACACATTTTATAGAGAATATAACATTGGTTATGCACTTTTTATCCTCAATGAGTATGGAGAGTTTTAGCTACACCTCCTGCAAGAGTCCAAGAAGCCTCATATTTTATTAAAGATTCTCAGATTTTTCTATGCATTAAGTATTCATTTTACCATTGTGGCCTACACGTTATAGTTTTTAAACTGTTATGCTTTAACACATAGATTGCTGACTAGGTCTCCCTCTCTGCAGAGATTACATGTCCTCTCTTGGAGTGTATGTGTGGGATTTTGCCATGTTCTTAATACACATCCTGTGATAGACTGACATCTTATCCAGGATGGGTTTTCTTTTTTACACTCATTGCTTGTTGGGATAGCCTACACCACCCCATCCACCACCACCCAAATCTCTGTAGGCTCTGCAGGCTAAAGCAGATAGAGAATGAATGCACAAATGTCTTTTGGTGATGATAATTTTGTTTCAGCCTGACTTTCTTTGTTTATACTGGAGTGGCTTTTAGTTTGTATACTATAGCAACTTGATTTATATATCTTTTTTCTCAGTAACCATTTGAAATGTAGGGACCTGCTATAATGAGTCCTGGAATATGGAGACCAAATGGCCAAAAAATTGGACTTACATATACTAAGCCCGAAATGATGATGCCTCAGAATATTTTCTTTTCTTTGAGGTATGGTGATCTTGGAGTTAGTATATATAATTTCAGGGTGTGTGTAGGGTTTGCTCCCTGCATTCAGGGTGCAGGGGACTTGTGTCCTGCAAAAAAAGAAAGAAGTTTAAAGAAGAGCAATTTTCCAGAGTCACTCTTCTTCTGAATTTCTTGTTTTTTTTTTCCAGTGTGAGAGCACTCTGCATTATGAGTGTTGACATTTCAGTAGGAAGCCTTTTTTATTTAATGCCTGGTTCCCCAAACAATGATGTAATGTGACACTACAGCAATGTTTCAGATGAAGCTGTTCCAAAATGCACAGAATATGTACAAGTGCTACTAGCCAACATGTTTGATAGGAAGTATTACAGATAGTACTTTCCTCTCTGAATTATTTTCTTTCTGAAGTATGAGCTCTAGTGATTAGTAATGCTGATTAAGCTGCACTTTTGTTGTATTTTATGTAAGAAAAGAATAGCCATATACTGATTTATGCTGTAATAATAAGTTACTTCAGATAAAGCCTTTATGTTTTTGTTCTCTACCCTTCCACAGCATAAACCTGATGGCCCCAGTACCTGAACCCAATCTGCCCCTTCATTCCACAGAAGCAGAAAACGGGAATCCATGAACTAGGCAAGAGCCCTATTAGCCATGCATTCATGCCTGTGAATGCTAATCAGTTCATATGTTCCATGGCAAGAATCAGGTAGTAGGGAGTGGACCAGCTTGCTGGGGCTGTAGGGAGGCCTGCCCTAGCCCCTTGGCAGAGCATCTCCTTTCCCCTGTAGCAGCTTTTCCAAGCTCTAATATGTGCAGAGCTTCAAGGGGAAGTGCATACTAAATTCTTCCTATCTTACTATGTAACTTGCATGCAACAATGTGGACTTGCAAGGTTTGAGCTCCATGGGGTGCACATCTAGTGCTACTGCTAGTTGTCATCCATATATTGAGCCACAACCACCCCCTCCTCTCAGGATGTGTAAGCTGGCAATAGCTGCTCACTCCAATCGCCCCTGCCAGCTCCTACAAGCACCTGCGCTTGGGTTGCTGAGATGTTGACAGGGCTTTATTGGGTTGCTGTGAGGACAACAGGGATTTACTGGATTGTAGTGATGTTGACAGGGCTTTATCCCTTCTATACAATGGAGCATGCTAAAAAAGACCTTATGTTGTACAAATATTCAAGCACTGATTTTTGTTTCTAGCTCATTTATTGCTGTGAGTAAAGGTATGAAACTTCTAACTTTTAACTTCAGAATTTCTGTCTATAGATCTTAAGTGAATTTTGATATTCTTTTTTTTAATTTCAGTATATTTATGGAAACAAAGTAAATCTAAACTGGCAGCAGCATGGAGAATAGTAAAGAGTAAAATGATAAACTGTATAAATATGTTCCTGGCACAAAAGACACAGATGTAGTCAGTAATAGAATGCTGGAGAGTGGAAAATTTTAATTTCATGGCACAGAGCTCCAAGGGTTGCAATCCTAGATACTGAAGGTGTAGATTGTTGTCAGTGTGTCTGTAAATTAGATTTTATAATGGAAGAGTTATTTGATTTAAATGTGTTGCATGTGTACCATGATGCAGAAGTGTTCTAATAATGAGTCCCACAATGAGGTCACAGCATCCTTGGGTTGATATACCAGGCAATATACAAGGCAATGTGGGTTATATTATATATTATACTGGCTGCATTATGCTGTTAGGCAACTGTGAGCGAGTGTGTGTGTGCGTGTGTGTGTGTGTGTGTGTGTGTGTGTGTGTGTGTGTGTGTGTGTGTGTGTTTAACTGAGTCAAGGAACTAATCACCTGCTAAAATTGTGGCAGATAAAGTGACTAAGTTAAGTAGTTTCAATAATAATAAGAAGTCCAAAGTTCTTGCTATTAGTTTAGTTTTGCAAAAGAGGATATCAAGATTAAGCTGTAGGTCAAAGGTGAGACTTAGGCATTTTTTTTTTCTTGGAAAGAGTGGTGCTGATTGCTACAGCCTGACTTTAGTTGACAAACAGGTGAAGTACTGTAGGCTTTGAATTTTGAAAGGAAAGAAAGCAGAAGTTTGCCAACTGATGTAAGTCAGACTATGATACCACTGAAGTCAGTGTTCTGTGATTCATAGAATTTAGGAATGTTAATTACTGGGGCAAGCAGCAAGACAGGCACAATGTCATTCATATGTACATGCATGCATGCATGAGCGCAAACACACACACACACACACACACACACACACACACACACACACACACACACACACACACACACACACGCATGCAAACACACAGACTCACACAAACATGAATATCCACAAATGCTTATACACACATCTCACTTCTTGTGAGACTTTGAAGAAAGCATGCTACAATTGTAAATGCTTAGACTTTATTTATTTATTTATTTATTTATTTATTTAACATTTGTTTACCGGGAAAGTCAGACTGGACACAGGTCCTTTTTCAGCAGAGGCCCGGGGAGAAAAGCTCCATGAGTAACAGTAAATTTTCATGCACACATTACAATAATCAAAAAATATAAAGTAAACAAAATGTAATATACATAAGAACATAGAAATTTGTTACATATTGACAACAAAGCCTAGGCTTTGAACATAGCTAATACTATTTGTAGGTATGACTTATGTCAAGATATAAGGTTAAGAGAGGTCGGTAGAAACAAAGGATTAAACACTGGGGGAGAAGTTGGATATGTTTTGGGTATACTGTGATGTATCAGAGCACTCATGAGGAGTTAGTACAGGAACATGGCCACTTATTTTTTAGATAACCTTTAAATGATGGCTTAAAGTGGTTAGTGGATGAGATTGAGAGAATGGCGTTAGGAAAGGCGTTCCATATATGAGATACATAGTTGGAAAATAAGAATTTTCCTGCAGTGTTGTTGGCCTTGGAGATGGTGAGTAAGTTCTCGTTGTTAGAGCGAAGTGGTCTGCTGGAACTGTAAGGAAGGATGAGATTTTGTAGTGCAGAGGTTCTAGTTGGTTGTGTTACAATTTTGTGAGTTAGAGAGAGTTGGTTGTAATGAATAATGTTGGGAAGCTCAAGCCAGTCTAGTATCCTTAAAGCTGTACAATGATGTGTTCTATATGGGCAGTCAGATGCAAACTTAGCAATTTTATTATAACATACTTCTAGCTTAGATAAGTCAGCTTTCCTTAGATTAGTTAAAATTGGAGAGGCATATAGTAGAGTGGAGAGCAGATGGTTTGTGCTAATGTAATTTTGGCCACTGTGGTCAGGAACCTTTTGTGCCTATATAGACTTCCAAGTTTCTTATGGACTTTTTTATAGATAGGGAGACTTGCAAGTCAAATTTTAGGGTATTGTCTATTTCCACTCCAAGAAGCTTTGTGTGGGTTGTCGGGGAGATCACAGTATTGTCTTTGGCTATTATGTTAAATGTTAGGCATGAAATAGATGTCTTGTTAGGTTGGAAAAGTAATAATTTAGTTTTGTTTGGGTTCAAGATTAGATGGGCATTGGCTAACCATGCTTCAACACAAGTGAAAGATTCCTGTGTTTGAGAATGAAGAGCTGATAGAGAAATGGCAGCACAGACAAGTGTTGAATAATCTGCATACTGTATTATAGAACCATGTGGAGTAGCTGTGTGTAGATTATTAGTAAAGGAGAAAAGGAAAGGGCCTAAGATAGATCCTTGGGGACACCAATGGATAAAGGAAGGTGTGGAGATAGGTCACCATGTCATAGAACACATTGTTGATGTCCAGATAAATAGTTATGAAACCATGCTGTGGCAGGTGGTGAGAAGGATAGTTCAGTTAGTACATCTATTAGTTTGGAATGGGAGACCATATCAAAAGCTTTTGATAATTCTAGAAAGATGGCAGATACAAAGTTGTTGTTATTCCTGTGATGGTTTACGGTATTAGTGAAGGATAAGAGTGCTATAGTGGTGGTATGTGATGGATGAAGCCCATGCTGAGTGTTATATTACTTATGCACAATTTTTTTGCCATCCTATCAGCTGTGAACAGGAAATGGAATGTTTTCTTTGCCCAGAAAGGGAGTTTATTTATTTTTGCTTTTGTGATTTGTACATACTGTTGGAAATGTAGCTGTTATTGAAGACAGATACCTAAATATCTTAAGTTGCTATAGCCTCTATGTGCCTTAGCTGGCTGTAAAATATTTCCTTATCCTGAGCGACAAATCTAAGTTTTGGCTTTGTTTATAGTTTATTCTTTTTTTAAGCCATTTACAGTGTTCTTTGAGGTCCTGTTTTAGCAGTGGTTTGATGAATGAACTTGAATGACTTAATCTATAAAGTAACATATTAACATAGAGGATTAGGGGAATGTGCCTGAGCTTGGTAGAAAACTTCTTTCTGAAAAGGAAGAACTGCATGCAAGATAAAATGAAAACTTGTGAATTCCTTTGCTGAAGACTTTGAGGAAAACACAGTGGTAGGGCTACTCATGGAGCTATAAAACATTCTCTTGGCAGCCACTGACTAATTCCTCCATGCACTTCCTTACTGCCTCAGGGAAGTCTTTACTTGCCCTAGAGTATCAGTGAGTTGGCTGGTAACCACCATACTCCCCATAGGATGGGCTTTCTCATCCTCTACTGACAACTATATCAAGCACCAAGCTGTTACTTGAAGTCAGGTCTCCTGGGCTCGACTCAGGGCTTTATTCCTCTTTGCAACAGAGTTGGCTTTAAGCTGATCTTTTTGATTGTGTGAAACTCTCTTAAAAGGTAAAAAGCCATGGTGCCAGAAATTAGTATGAAGTATTTACAGAGAGTGAACTTCCAATACATTTTTCTTTATCATTTTTTTAAAATGTTTTGGCTTTTAGTGTCATGACAGGAATGGTCTTTACTTTTATGTTAAACCATTATCAAAGTGCGCAAAGTCTGATAACTACGAAGATTAGCAGAAAATTGCTACAGGATAATCATCTGTTGAAAGTTACCGAGGTTTGCTACAAATATCCTTTTGCAGTTGTCAGTTAGGCACATCTTGCAACTTTGACAAATGTTATATAGCTACTGGATTGCCAAGGTACTCAGAAAAAAGAAACACGAGAATCGATCTAGAATGCTCATTGAAGTGATTCTTTGTGGCCAGAAACAGAGGCTGTCATTGTCTGTCTTCACATTGTAAGGCAGTGTTTATAGAAGCTGGCCTAAATAAGAGGACAAAAATGGTCACCTCTTTCCCTCTCTTGATGTCTCTGCTTTTCTCTGCACTTGTTTCATTGACTACACTATTGCATTGTTTATTAAAAAGTATTAAGCTGAATTCTTCAGTGATATCTTACCTCAGATGTTTATGCATTACGAAATATAGCTAGATGGTAAAATAGTCTTTTAGACTGAATTAAGGAACACGTTCATAAAGTGGTATCTAATATTCAATCCTGTTCCATTATTTGTTTTATTCATTTATTTGTTAGCCAGATTTTTTGCTAGACAGGATCAATTTTCATGTAGACTCTAAGAAAAAAATCTCCAAAAGAAACTGAAATGTATTCTAATAATCACTGACTAATTGCAAATGTGTACATGCCGTACAGAATCAGGTAAAAAACAATGAGATCCACAGTAAAGACCAGCAATAAAAGTAAATGCAACATTTTCCAAAAACTTATGCATCATCTAAATGGTTAAAAATATATACATATCATAGTGAATAAGTACACAGTATAAACAAATACTGATTTACTGATTTATTTGTAACAGATCTAGTAATATGATTCACCGTATGTGACAATTATATACAGATAAGAATTATGCAGTCATAGGAAATGAGTCACTTATAGGTTCATAGCTATGTACTAGGCTAGCCATTTTCCAGTTTTATGCATAAAATACTCTATCCCATTTGGTTAAAGATTGGCGTTATCCATCCAATGGACAATAATTATAGATTACCCCTAATGAGAATAACTGGGATTATACCATAGATAATTTGATGGGACCCATGCCTTGAATAAAGCATTTAGGAGTTGCATCTGTCCATTAGTAGTACATGGTACAGAAATTTAGATCCCTAGTCTGACCATTTCTCATGCCAATGTGCAGTAAATCCACCAGTAATGGGTTGGAAGATGCCTTTTATTCCAGACGCAGGTCACCTCTAAGCAATTTCTAGGTTACTGAGCATAGAGACGGGGCTTTGAATTGATCGATGTAGGACATGCTTCTCAGACCTTGTATCCTTTAAGTAAGATATTTCTGTGGGCATTCAAATTGTTGCATGTATCTGGATAGATATATGCCAAAGGGAGCATTATATTCAATGAATGGCCTAATGAGGGCTGAGTAAATGGGGAGGATGACATAATGGTTAAGGTGTTTACCTTAACGACACAAGGTGCAGGGTTTAATTCTCACATGAGGTGACTGGCTAGGCTTCAAATGGCCCAAAAGGGCAGTTAGCTTAGTACTAATCTATGAACCTGTGAAATATAGAGGAATTTTCTTACAACAATAGACACCTGTTGATGAAAAGTTAGGTCACTATCTACATGAGATCCCAAATCCCGCACAACTGGTCCAGCTCTTAGGTGTGTATTGTCAATATGGTAGTTCCCTGGGGTAGATGACTTGTCAAAGGATACAGTAATGCATTTTTCGGCAATTAGTTTCAGACCACGATTTTGACACCAGTTATTTAGTTGGGACAAACCTTCCTGCAAGATGATTAAGTCATTTAGGGATTCAATGACTGCTCCTAGCTTGCAGTCATCTGCACATTTAGTCAGCTAGAGATCTTTGATATTAGCTTTTACTTCAGAAACATAGGTGCCAAACAGAAGAGGTTCCAGCACATAACCCTGGGGGATTCAATTGGTGATTGTTCTCTTTGTGAAGGTAACTTCCCTTATTTTGATTATCTGCGTCCTATCTTTAAGCCAGCTGACAATCCAGCAGGTGGCATAAGTTACAGTTGCATGATTATAATGCTGTGCTCCAGTTTTCTAGTCTATCTTTCCGTAAAATAGCAGAGCTCCCAAAATAAAGCTTTATCTATTTTATAGGCTGTAAAGAATTTAGGTCCGAGGTAAAATTTATAATACATTAAAAGGAAGTTTAAAGCAACAGTATTATGGACGTCATTATAACTGATAATATGTGCCAGCCAACCATGGCTGGAATAAAAGAAGCAGAAAAATACATTAATCATTTTGAAATGTTCATGTACGTTTACTAACAATACATTCTACTTTCCTTTTGAACTCATTTTTTTCTTCTATTTCTAATGTCATTAAGACAATTGCAGGTAAGCATCTGAGAAAAGGATATTACTTTATTGATTGTAACTTCTGTTTTTCTGGATAAGCTTTAGCTTTTGAAACACAATGCCTAGCAGGATAGCAGTAGGTTAGTAATGATTTCTGAGTAAATTATTTTGTAGGTTAAACAACATGATGGGAGAAGAGACTGGAGGTGAAGTTTTAGTTTGTTTGAGAAAGATATTCAGGTTGGTTTCTTGTGCAGTTCACAGTGATGTCTTGGAAGGTGCCAAGAGGACAAACTGGCATGCTTATTTTATATATTTAATAATTTGGAAGCATTACAAGGTGAAAACCAATTAGAATAAATGAACAAAAGGAAATTTTAGAGGGAAACACGGATAAAACAAGTATTGTTCTAGAGCTTCACAATTTGCTTCTAGAGCTACACAATAAATAGGTCACAGTATTATGCATACAGCAGAGTAGGTTATTGTACGTTGTTATCACAGTGACAGTGGAAATGTCAAGAGAGTTAATGAGGATACTTTCTACATATTTGATACGTTTCAAACATTATTTGGAATTCCATTATTAGTAGAGATAACCTCCTAATTATGTACCAAGTTATTTTGGTGAAGGACAAATACTAGATTGTTTGTCGTAGTTTAAGAGACAGTGAATGCTTTTTTATAATTGTTCAGAAAACTCTTAATTACCTTCTGAGGATGAACAGTAGTTATGGTTGTAGCTCTTTTACCTTGATTTCTGTACTGGTAGTATATCCCTGGTAATCATCATGTTCTTTAAGGTGATGGACATCCATGGCTAGGGGGAGAAGGGAGGAAGTGTTTCTTCTAACTCTCGTGAGTCTCAAGTGTAGCCAGAATATATAGGCTGTTGTGGATAGCATTTATAATGTGCTGTACAATTATGTCACCAAAGGGAAGGTGTTCAAGGATCCTCTAGCCTATACCCTGAATAACATGATTCACTCTATTGTACTCTACCTTCTTCAAGTACCCAACTTTAATGGATTGAAGCACAGCAGTTGATTTCACTTGTGATCATACCTCTCAACCTCTTAGAGCAAGAAATCTGGACAAAGCCATCAATAAAAGTGGTACACAGGACAAAAAATAGGGACAATTTCTAAATATTACTCTTACAAACTTAGAAAGTTGATAGAATAACAGGTTTTGCATTATCAATAATTTTCTGAAGGATATGAAGTCTGAAACGCAAATGTCTATCATTCTTTTCTAACTTCAATATTTAATGATTTGCTACTAATTTGCCAGAAAAGCACAATTTTATGAAAAACGGAGCAAAAATATGAGGCAAAATTCTTGACATTCTGCGAAAATCTGTACAGTTGAGAGGTATGTTTGTGATAGGATAACAAAGATGGCATGAAGATCACTTATTCTGTCCAATAAAAGTTTTTGCCTCTATCTTCACTGAATGAGTAGGATGGGACCGAATCTATGATGGCCTCTTACGTAAATGTATAGTGGGCAGTAATCAGTGCATGTATACTCTAGTGAGATGTTCCCTGAATGTGACAGAGTATCACTTATGGCTGCTTAGGAGTGGATGGACCTGGAGTTCTGATGCCTTCCTTACTCCAGATGGCATTACTATATATATTTGCCAAAACTTGGTTCCACTGTAATGACAGTAAACCCTCTTAAGCTGTGTTCACTGTCTATCATGCATTCAGACCAAATGGGAACTATGAGGGCATGCCAATATTTATCCATAACCCTGACATCTTATGCTATAGCTTATATGCTATAAGAAAGAGCTTATTAAGATCCTAGTGTCATTCAACAAGACTATTACATAATTGCAAATTGAAGGATCCTTTCTATATTCTCAATCATCCAACATTTACTTAAGTCAGACTGAATAAGTTATTTACGAGAGATTTTACTCTCCTTCAGTCAACTGACAGACATATATCAATAATAAATATGGACTTGGATTTACTGATATTGTTAATGCCAACATCCTTAACCAGTTAGTCCCATCCCTCTCTCTCTCTCTCTCTAGAAGTGTAAATCTCCTCAAGCTAGTCCTTATTAACATATTGCCTGCCTGCACTCTCCCTTGTGTTCCTGCCTGCATCGTAAAGTCTTACCATGAGGCTGACATCTTCTCCCATAGAAATTTGACAGTATTTAGAGACTACTCCAAGGCCAACTGTGCAACATCTGCTGACATGAAAATAAAGTGAAATTCCAATGTAATAAATTCACCTGTCTTCTGAAAACTGCAATGTAATTTTAAATCTTAAAGTAATTAATGCATTGTCTCATGTAAAATCTTTCTGTTATGGAATGTATTGTCTTGTGTACAATGTTATTGGAGTTTTTGTTATTGAATGTATTTGTCTCACGTGCAATGCTATCGGAGCTTTTCTCCATGGGCATCCACTTAAAATGGTATATTTGACCCAGCTGGACTTTCATGATAAACAAATATCAAATAAAATAAAATTAATAAATAAAATATTAGCAATAATAACTGAAAATCCCCATTTGGTACACAATATGATATTGGTGCTTATTTCTCTAAATTCTTTTCTCTTCTCAATGAAATCACTGATGCATCTGTCCCTATTGGAAACAAAAACAATGGCATGTTTAAAAACAAACCCATATGGTGGAGTCCTCACATCAACAAACTTTACAATAAAAGGAAGAGTATGCTAACTTTTCATCAGAAGTCTCATCTGCTCTGTCTAAAAAGGATTTAAATCTGGTCAGGGAAATCCTTGAATGTGAAGTAAATAAGTGTCAGACCAGTTATAAACTTAAAGTTCTTTCCACCACCAAAGACAACCACAATCACAAGGCATTTTAACTATATTAGGAACTTCTCTGAGTCCTACCTGAATCCAGAAGCCATGACCAACATCCTTCCTGACATATTCATCTCTAACTTCACTTTCCATGATCCAGCCTATGCTACCTCTAGGCTGGTATCTTAGAAACCCCCTTTCTGGAATCACTGTGGATTGAATCCTTTCAGCCCTGTCCAAAGGTAAGGATAGTAGATTTGATAGCATCTCCAGAAAAGCATAGTTTCACTCATCTCCTAATAAACTTCTTCAAACTAAGCTTCACTAATGGATGTGTTCCGAAGGCTTGGAGAATGACCATGGAGGTGCCACTGCATAAGGATGACCCAACTACTTGCTCTAGTAATTATAGACACTTAAGCCATATCAGCATTATTGGCAGGATTATGTGACACATCCATCTAGAGCTCATAAACAATGACAGACCCGAACTTCAGACCCAGAATCCTAGTCAGTTTGGTTTCATGAAGGGCAGATTGTGTTTAATTATTCTGGTAGAGTTCTTCAAAAAATGACTTGAAAACTCTGAATGAAGGTTAAACTGTTTACACTGCATAGCTGGACTTCCAAAGAGACCCTTGACACCATTGTATGTGCAGAAATTATTGATAAAGTCACCCAACTAAATATTAATCTTTATATTATTTGATTGCTAATTGGCTCACTGAGAAAACCAACAAAGAAAAGGTTGGGGAACTTCCGTCAAACAAACAAAAAAGTCACAAATGGTGCCCTACAAGTCTTTGTCCTTGGTCCCCTCCAGTTTGGCATCCACTTCAGCAGACATCAAGCTATTATGGATGATCAAGTTTGCTGATAGCTGCCAACACGGGACTGTTGTGAATTCCCTTCCTGACATGCAGATTCCCCCCACAAGGGCTTGATAAAACTATTTTCAGATGTAATGACCATGGAATCACTCTCAAAAAAATGTGTTGAACTTTTGGGGAACTTGGCACCTCAAGTTACAACCATATCAAGTACACTCCCTCACCTCAGAATTGGCATAATCCTTTGTGGCCTGAGTACATACTTAACAAACAGCTAAGTTTTGCCTACAATGCTTCGGTTACTGTTTGGTATAGCATACTACTTATTTCATTTAATTATGGTCCATGGAAGTCATAGTTCCATTATATACCCCTGTTTAGATCTGTCATTATATTAAATGCCCCATTTTGCATGTACCTCTGTTGACACCCAGACCGCTGTGAAAGGTCACAGAGATTTTCATTATCACTTGGTATCATGATAGAAACTTAACACAGCATGACCCCATTTTTAGAATAGGCTTCCTCAGCAAATCAAGTATATTAATGACCTGACAACCTTTAAATGTAGTCCTGATAAGCGGATGGATAATGGCAGCACTGCCGTTATGATATGGGTAATAGTCTTCTCGATCAGAGCAGCTAGTATCGCATAATTTTGCTGGGTTAATTGGTTAAGCTTTTCAGAGATCACCCAGGCCACATCTTTAGTACCTACCTATGAAACAGTGAACTTATTCAATCAGTCACTCAGGTCAACCGGCTTTGGGTGGTTGATCCTAAGCATGGTACGGTGACGTGACTGCCATACAGTAATTCAAGTGTTTTTATCATTATCATTATTATTATTATTATTATTATTATTATTATTATTATTATTATTATTATTATTATTATTATTATTATTATTATTATTATTATTATTATTATTATTATTATATCATTTAAGTTTGTTAAGTGAGTGAGCTGGGCAATGCCAATTTTCATAACAGACCCAAAAGAAGGCAAACTTAAAAATTTGAATTAGAATCATATCTCTCAACTGTCCATATTTTCACAGATTCTCCAGATTTTTACCTCATACTCTTGGTACGTTCCTCATAAAATTTGTTGTTTTCTGGCAAATCATTGAACTGTAGTCACTAAAAAAATGACATACTTTTGAGTTTCAAACTTCATAGTCTTCAGAAAATGCTTGCTGATGTAAAACCTATTATTCTAGCAATGTTTTAAGCATATACAAGCATTATTTAAAGTCTGTCTCTATTTTGGGCCTTTGACCCTCCCCATTATTTTTGGCTTTGTCCAAATTTCTTGATCTAAGAGGATGAGAGGTATAATTACAATATTCAACAAACAGATTACAGACTTAAGGCATACTACAAAGTATGTAATAATTAGCAAATCAATTACAGGCTTACTCCATTCCGCAATGTATGGCAATACTACAAAATGTGTTAGCACGTGCGTCTTGTGACACACACACACACACACACACATATATATATATATATATATATATATATATATATATATATATATATATATATATATATATATATATATATATATATATATATATATATACACACACACACACACACATATATATATATATATATATATATGTATGTATATATACCTAAAAATGGTATAATCATACTCTCTGTAAGCATGACTCCCCTTGTAACTATCCCATTGACAACACGTCCCTAAAAATTGATCCAATAGTTAGGCATCTGGGAACCTATATTGACAATGACCTCTCTTTTGATCATCATGTAGCCACTGGTATAAAGAAGTCCTTTTTCATTGCCCAAGTTATATCTAAAGTTATTTAGATTGTAATTGTTCTGCTGTACTCTGCACTCATTAGGCCAATCATTGAGTAAAATGCTCCTTTTGATATGTATGTGTCTGGACACTTGTCACAACAGGAATGACAACACACTTTCTCACTAAAAAAATCAAGGGCCTAAATCATAAAAAAAAACTATACAGACTATCTCAAAACCTTGTGCATTTTCTCAGTGCCATACAGGCTACTGACAGCCAGCCACTGCCTCTTATATGGAGCTTCAACAGACCCTATCCTGTCAGACATATTACACATTCATAAATCCAGTGGTATCATAAACACCCTTCTTATGTACATAGGTTCATAGATTAGCACTAGGCTAACTGTCCTTTTGGGCCATTTTAAGTCTAGCCAATTACCGCATGTGAAAATCAAATTCTGCACCTTGTGTATGTAAGGTAAACACCTTAATCATTATGCCAGCTTCCCACCCCTAAACTGACTGCAGACTGATAGTTGAAGGAAGATACACCCCTACCTATCTAGTTACACAAGCTAGAGAACACAATAGTTAATGCTAGAGCCTCCACAGAATTTTAAGCAGAAAACACAGCAGGTTCCACCCACTAAGATTTGAACTCAGATCACTGCATTCAGAGACCAGCATATGGACCAGTGCACCATGGAATCATATGGGTTAATGCTGTCAGACAACACACTTATTTGGAACTGAATGCTTATCTCAGTGCACTGACAGCACATACTCAGTTGTGCTTGTTACCCCTCTTTGCCACCAACACAGGACTGAACTTCTCTTACTCTCTTCAAATTTAATTTGGCTGAATGGATGAGTAAACACAAATTCAGCTCTGCATTAGCTCTCCTGTACTTCATGGTTAGTGAGAAACATGCAAATGTAGAAAAATGTCTTTGTTCTGCCATCTCTTGGTTATTTGTACAACAAAATATAAGGGCTAAAAAATACAGTGGAAGTTAAGGCTAGGCTTCTTAAGTTTTTCACAGATTAGTAGTCTAGTAAGTACTTATGAACATATGCATAAGCTACTTATAATCAGGGAGCTCTTTAGATGAAAAAAGGTAGTAGGCTAAAGGAAAACAAAAAGTATTTAGTATCTACAGTAACTAAAAACTGATTTATGGTATAAGATTTAGTTAAGGATATTAGGATAGGAAGAAACACTGGAAGTTAATATGCAAATTAATGATCAGTTATTCAATGCAGTTATGACCTTCAGAGTGATATTCTATAATTAACTTATGCAAGAGGTCAACAACAAATTAAACATAAGAAAAACAAATCCACACAGCATGCCCAATGAGCAGCTCCATATAGAAGTAAAATACAGGTAGTTTCATCATCTGGGATATTATGTAGTACATCAAATCATTTCTGTCCACGTCTAACTTATCTATATGTCCATTCTATGATATTCAGACCTTTCAAACATGCATAGAGGTATAGACAAAAACACGTACAAACTGCCATATGAAATCAGCGAAAGTTCTCAGTCAGGCACTTCAAACTTAGGAAAGAGATATCTCAGTGTACTGGCCATAGTCTTTCAAAATAAACCAGTACACTAATGAATAATATAATAAACAATCTCAAAACAATGGCATGCAGATTAGATATAAGGACTCTACAATTTATAAAATATTGCACAATATCCCATATTCTAATAGCAACCAAAAAGACGGCACATTAGGAATGATCAAACTGATGTACTAGTATATAAGCACATACCAGGGAGGTCAAATCAACATACAAACCATGTGCAGACCACTGTCCAGTAACTCTGTAGGCCAACATACCCATGCATCCCAACATTCACCTTTGACCAACATGACTTTCCAATCGGTAGTAATGCCAACTCTCAAAATACAGATATTAGTTAAATTAGGAATGTGGACAGATATGCAGGAGGGTCTGAGAAAGAGAGTGAAACAGGGCAGGCAGCTGAAACATTGTATGAAGACAGAAGAACACTTGAGACAACATAGTCCAGAGTGTTGCGCTGTATTTTATGCATAATCCCTAAAAACAAGCACACATTACTGAAAAAATGTTAAACAGAAGACACAATTAAATGATATAAAAATAATGACTAAAAAGAGCCATGGAGTGTGATCTGACAAGGGTCACATGAGTATTTGTCATGAAAGAGGGACCTGGATATGTTAATACCTGTAGTGAGAGGTAGATCTTCCCTTAAAGATTATGGGATTTCCTCAGGGAAACCATCAGAAGGATTTTTTTGATTCCCAAACTACTAGGAAATATGGGATATTTCTACAAAGTAGTAGAAGCTATTCTGATTTTGAGCCTGGAAAAGAGGATGATGCCTTTAACAGATGATCAAGACAGAAAACATAAGCCTGGTCAGATTTAGTTGGCTTGAGGCTCAGTGTGGGCTTGTTCACTAAAACAATGTCCTGGATATCTGTACAGCCCTAAACAGGTGGTTTCCTTTCTCTCTCTCTCTCTCTCTCTCTCTCTCTCTCTCTCACCAATTCATGGGAATATACTCAGTACCTCTGAAACAAAACTTTCCAAAATTCTGTTTGCATGGTTCTCAGCAATGACATCATTTTGTACACACTTTTTAGAATAAATTCCTTTGCAGCAATCTCTGTAAAAGTATTCCTTGACTGATGATAGCATATGCAGGGGTAAACCACGAGTGATGAAGTGTTGGAGGGGGAAATCATGATTCAGGAAGTGGTGTAGAGGTGAATCATGAGTGAGGAAGTGGTGTAGGGGTGAATCATGGGAGAGGAAGTGTTGTAGGGGTGAATCATGGGAGAGGAAGTGTTGTAGGGGTGAATCATGGGAGAGGAAGTGTTGTAGGGGTGAATCAAGAGCAAGGAAGTGGTTCACAATATAAATGGGATCCATGACATCTTGTTAAAGGAAAATTCACAGAATCACAACTTTCTGAACATAACTTACCAAAACTGCAATAATACAAATCTGACCATATCCAAAATCACAGTGATGATAATATACTGGAACAGTTCAGTTACGATTAAGTCTGTTAACACTGTTTTCTTCTTCTTTCGGCTTTTTCCCGGTTAGGGGTCGCCACAGTGGCTCATCTGTCCGCTCATGATTGGCAGTGGAGTTTTACAGTGTCGAGTTGCCAGCCTGGCACCCAACCTTCCACAGAAGGCACACATATGCACATACTCACACCTAGGGCCAATTTAGAGTGTCCAATCCACCTACTGCATGTCTTTGGGATGTGGGAGGAAATTGGAGCACCCGGAGGAAACCCACGCGACCATAGGGAGGACATGCAGACTCTGCACAGAAGGCACCCCAGCCAAGAATCGAACTGGAGAACCTCTTGCTGTGAGGTGGCAATGCTAACCGCTGCACAACCGTGGCCGCCCCTAAGTCTGTTAGCACTGTAATTTCAATAATTTATCACGAAGATAGTGAAAAATATATCATAAATATGAGTGAACACCTTCTTCAGATTAATGACACCTGCAGGGCACATCTTAATAAATACTTTTGTACACCATTTTAGCATTAAAAATACCTCTGTTGTAACTAATGGCAAAGACAATCAAATGTTTATATAAATGTTTTAAATGTTTTAAAAAAGACAATTGTACTTGTACTTTTTCAGTAAATTGCCACTTCACATCTACTGGTGATAGTTCATCTTTTGTCATTTGTGTTCAGACTGAAAATTACAGATAAAATCATTTATACTTTATTAGTTATTTGAAGAAGATGTATATGAAGCATACAATCATATGGATTTTGCAACATGACAAGACCACTTCAGCCTCCTGCTTCTAACTCCAAGTTCAGACCACCTTTGGAAGATGTAACTATGACATCTGTCCCAGACAGAAAAAAACGAAAAGCAACAAGTATTGTCTTTTTCTTAAGGTTGTACAAACTTGGATTCATAATACAGATCCAGTAGGAGGTACTGGAAATGCTTGCCCCTATGCAAGTGCACCTTAATTGCTGCCATTTTCTGAGCAACATTGAGTCTTTCAGATTTGTGTCCTTGTTGGTCCTCTTGTTTCTTTTGTTTTATTTAATTGCTGTTTAAAGCACAGCTGAGTTCTGAGGTACTGTTCTTTTGGCTGGATTCCTTTGAGTTTCTCTATACCAGGGGAGTTAAACCTATAGTGCACTTGATACCATTTTGATATACCTCTTGTTGGAACTGTTTTTGAAGCATTTAATCATTAACTGCTTTATTTTTTCTTAAACTAGAACATCTTGTTAGCCAGTTGTTGGGGCCATCTTAACAACTTAGTGATTGTAAAAGAAGGTTAATTGCTGTCAATTTTCCAAATGTTCGGCCAGCATTGTCTCTTCCAGAGTTGTTTACTGGTTGATTTTCTTGTTCCATTTATTTTTTTTAATTATTGTTTAGAGCATGGCCACACTGTGAGCTATGCCGCATGCAACGATGTCATAGGTGCAGTTGTATAGTCCGTAGCAAGTGCATTTTAATTTTTTTGCCTTAATTAGATGCCCCAAAGCATCAGCTGTTCCCTGGTTGGCAGCTTCTTGATTGTGTCCAAGATATGATTAAGTTGTGCCTATCTTTGCTTGGCTGCTCTGATTTGATAGTAGTTGCACTGACAGCATCAGCAAGCTTTGCGTTGACTCTACAGATACTAACCAGATAGTTCTCTCCACAGTCTTCCCTTAGCCTCCTATAGCTTCATTATGCACGTAACCAGCTAACACTTAAAGCAATGGGCAATATAGATAGCCAGCAAACCTGTTTCCCTTCTGTTGTCAGTCTCCTAGTGGATGATATCCAAAGGCAGTATAGTAGCCACTTATGATCACTGATAACAAACTCCTACTAAACACAGAACACTCTGTCTGTGAAAGAAAGACCTAGCTAATATGAAACCATTTCATTATGGATAACAATACGCTGTGAGCATTACATAGTCACACCCTCACCTCAACTATTACCACATTGTCCAGCACTCAAATGCTGTATGTTCATGCTGTAAAAAGAATCCTTGCCAAAGGTTTATCGAACTTGTAAGATCACACTTTAACAGGAGTCCCTCAAATCACCTTTTCCATGCAGCCAACAGCAACGTACCACCAACAGCAAAGCTGCTCCCATTTAAATAATGCTATACCAGGTTCTGAAAAAATGCTAAACAAACTTTTGATAAAACTCTATTAATGATTAATGACTCCGTTTTCAGGCCTATGGACTTCCCACTCACCAGACTGTACAGTGATAGTGTTACTGCTGACTGTCTTTCATGTCACAGTATCACAGACATTACAAGAGCTCTCAGGGAACTTTCCAGGGACAAGTATGATTGTGAATGACATGGGGCAAAAACCCAGAGGAACATACAGAGAGAGACATGTTGGAACTCTTTAGGCATGTGACAAATGTAGTTAAGACTCTGTTACTGAGTGGAATCCGTCCCTCACCAAAATGATGCCTTGGGGTAAAAAAAGTAGTTGGCTTTACCAATTGTCTTTACTGTTTGTGTCATTCTACGGGGATCCAGTATGTGTTAGCCTGGGAGAAGATGATCGATACTTCTACTTGTTTTACAAGGGATGGCCTACAACTCAAATTCAAGGTTTTTTACATACTGGTAAAAGCCATTGCTGCCCACAAGTGGGCATACCAACTTAGCAAATTTGTCTAATATTAAACTGAACCACATTAAGATGTCTCTCCTCATCTCCAGGTGTCTCAATAGCAAATGGCCCAGTCTTGTGGCACTCCGGTATCTGGAACATGTCCATTTATATCTAGTTACAGAGACTTGGTTTAAATAGAGGGAAAGTACTTTTTTCTTACCTGGGTTTTGGACCTACCATGCCTAGAGGTCTGGTGAAAACTGTGGTGGTGTTTTCATATTTATCAAGGATACCCAGAGACCCAAAAACTGAGCTCCAAGAACTTTGGTTTACCATGGACAAGACAGACTGCCAAATTATAACATGCTACAGAACCCCCTCCATAATTCCAATTGATCATGTTAGATTCCTGGAAGTTTTGGGAAGAAATTTCTATAAGAATTAATTTCATAATCCTAGGTGACTTCAACTTCCTAGCCATAGACTGAAACACCTATATACTGAATGTAAGATATGCCCAGACGTTTTTGGATTTCATAAATACAAATTGCCTGGATCAAATAGTGAATGAATCCACAAGAGGCCAACATATTCCGGATTTTATCCTCACCTGGTTTGCCTCTACCTACTTCAATTTCCTAGTCTTGCCTTTTCCAGTTAATCTGGACCACAAACTAATAAAATTTACTCTCATAATCACAATATCCCTTGTTACCAACATCTTCATATTAAAGGATTTTAAAAGGGCAAGCCTTATACAATTATATGATGACATCCCTAATTTTACCCATGACATCATAATCATGGACCGTGAATCAGCAGCCAACTTCAACAAGGAGTTTTGTACTTTCTTAGACAAATGCATAGCTCTAACAGTCCCAACTAGAGCTAAATACAATGAGAAAGTTATTAAAGACAAAGCTCCTCAGAATAAGATAATAAAAAAACTTAAATTGTACAATGAGGCTAGAACTCCTCAGATTGAGGATAATATAAAAATATCACCACGAAAATGGTGTGGGACCTTTTTAATAGTTATTTGGACATGAAGAAGCTCTAGTGCATCATGCTGTTTTATCAGCCTTGTTGTGAGCCTTATCTTGATGGAGGTTGAGACACCTTCACTTTTTTTCCCTGCTATGCACTAGCTGGTTAAAATGTGAGGAAGTTGTTATAGTCCTGCATAGCCAGAGTGCTTTCTTCTGCTTTAAACAATGTCTCAGTCACTACGCAAACCTCTACATGCTTGGGTGAGGAGACCTTGTAGGGAGTGGAGTTTCTTGTTTAGGCTCCTAGCATTGAGCAGTGACACCTTTATATTTTCCTTTGCTTGTTTCATTGTGTTGGTAGGTTTTTCAGGTTGTCATAGCCTAAAAAGCAGCACTATGGGGGTGGACAGTTTATTTTCAATAATCAAAACCCTAGAGGGACAGATGCAGGCCATCCTTGGTGAAGAAGAGTGGTCTAGTGATCGTATCTTCACAGTTGGATCCCCTTCAAATAACCCCAAAAACCTAGCCAATTATTGACGTCAGTTTTTGCTCATATTGTGACATTATCCTTGGAGAAGGTAGAATACTCAATGCTAGGGTCATACCTTCCTAGGAACACATCATCTGAGAACTTCATCCTGTCTCTCTTCATATAATACAGGGAGGTACATATGAAGTCATTGACACTCACATGTACTATGGTAGGGTCATACTGGTACTTGTTCAAAGACATGTGTGCCTGTGATCTGACAGATACTGGCACCCGACAAGCAACTTACCATCTCTCTCTCTCTTTCCTTACTCAGCCTGGTAAGAGGTAGACTTGTATGTCTTACAATGGCGTTACCTATAATGAGAATGTTTGGCTGGATGGGTGCCTACCTTATGGACTCACCATCCATGACTTTGGGACTCGCTGTGCTACATGAGGAAGAAGGTTTAACCTGCAGATTGTGCTTTATGCTTGTGTTATGTTTTGAAGGACTTTGAAGTTAAAGCAAGTTACTCTTTAGAACCTTAACATATTATGGATTATGTGCATTGTGATCACCTTGGTGAGTTGTGGTGTTATGCTGTTTGAGTAGTAGATGCTTGTCAGACAGCAGGAGACAGTTTTTACATTTTTACATTGTCTCAAGATATCTTAGGTATCAAAGCTATTGGGAAATGCTGGTCCATGGTTCCAACAAGAATAATGCGGGGTCAGCAGAGGTGAATATAACTGCTTGGAGTTTGATTTGTTTAGGATAGGAGCTCATTGATTAAAGAGCATGATTTAACAGCTCAAATGGTGTAGTGGTACATTGCTTTGACTATGGTATACAGGGCCCTGGGTTCAAGACCTGGCAGGGCTGGTTATTTTCTAACTGGCTCTGTAGTGCAGTGGTTATATTGCTGGCTTTGTAATCTAAAGGCTCTGAGTTCAAGTCCTGCTAGGGCCTCTCTGAGTGGTTTTGTGTGTAACTCAAGTAGTCAGAGGAGTTTTGGGGTTGGAGGTTAGCATAATGGTTAAGGTGTTTGCCTTACAGACACAAGGTGCAGGGTTTGATTCTTACTTGCGGTACTTGGCTAGGCTTAAAATGGCCCACAAGTGCAGTTAGCCTAGTACCTATACTGTTTGGATGGGCTAACTACTAAGGTGTTGTGAAAATGCCTAGTTATTTGGTCAGGGGTGTACTGCAGCAGAATGTATGTATATTTTGCACTTGTGAGAGGTTATTTGAGCGTCAGACCTAGACTTTCAATGGTGTATAGATTTTGCAGGTCTCTAATCGGGAAAAAAGCTCTTGTACAGGCAACTCACTATAGAGTGAGTAGAATGGTAGTGATGCAAATACCACAGCTCAAGTGCAGCTTTATTCTTCTTTTTGATGAAAAGCTCAATTCTGACAGTTCAAGGCTTTGCACACTTCTCAGTGTCTTGAGTATAAGACCCCAGGTGGGTGCAGCTCTGTGCAGAGTATAGCAGAAGAGCTGGAGAGGGATCCAATCAAATAAAGCCAATAGTAGAGCTTTGAGTTCAGAATCTTCAGCAAATCACAGCTCTGCTAGTCCTATAACTCTGAGCTACAGGTCAATGACCCCATGTAGGCTTGAATTTTAGAAACTTTAGCTTTTACAGTGGGGGCAGGGAAACTTAGTGTATAACCAACAGGGACAGCAGGGAGAGCACCCTCCTAATGCATCAGTCGGGGCTGGCAGGACTATAACAATATAGAGATAAGAACCAGGGAAAAACAGCAACAAATGTAACAAACAAAAAGAGACTGCAATACAACTTTAAGTAGCTAAATGATAAGTAGAATATACGACTGTAGTAGCAAAACTAGAATATAAACAGCTGTATAAGCAAAGAAGCACAAATCCTGCTGCAGAAATTACAATAATTCCACATTTACAATCCAAACTACAGTCTAAGGCACCAGACCAAGCTGAGATTTACTAGCTACACTGCTTGTGGAAACAGTGTAGTAATAAATTACCAAATGAAGCTCAAATCCTGCAGTAGTTCATAATTATCCCACAATTGTGAAATAAACTACAAGTTTAAAGTCTCTGACCAAGTTCAAATGCAAGTAGTTACATTTTACAAATAATTCAACTTACGGAGATAGATGTGGAGTAAAATGTATAAAGGATGCTCAGTTCTTGCAGTACTTCACAGTTCTCCACAATTTGCAAATAAAGCTATAAGACTGAGGTCCAAGAATAAGTTAAAATGTAATCGGATAACTTTTTGGCCAAAATGCAGACAAATACACAAAAAGTACAAAAAATATCACCACACAGGCCATCACAAGTACAAACTGAAATAATCAAGCAGAAATGAAATAAAAGCTTTTTTCTTCCCTTTTTGAAGACTCCTTAGAGTCTTGAATGAAAGACCTCTCATAACCTGTTTCATTAATTATGATATTAAGAATGTCATTAGGCTTGACTCCCAACAATTTTTTTTTCAAAAGGGTTATATAAGCTGTTGACAATGGTCATGCTCTTCAAACAAGTTATCTTGATGTGGCCAAAACACTGGGCTGCATTCATGAAGGTATTGTGACATGTACATGGAAGGAACCATGCGGTACTTTTTGCAATTCAGCAAACTCCCTGTACAGTCCTCTAACATGAAGGAGAGCAGCATTGTGAAGGGCTGGGCCTGCAGTCATGCTGAACGCTAATGAGGCATTCTGGGAGAAGACAGATATGCTAATTAACCATGTTCCCTTTCCCGGTATCTGCCATAAGAAAGGAATCTACATGACCAAATAATTCAAGAAAGTGCTCAGCTCTGTAGATCAGCAGAGCCATCCTCAGCACATTATATTAGTGAATATGGCCAAAAGACTGTGTTCAACCAGAAAACATGGACATGATGTGGGGTACCATTAGACACCAGGGCTTACTTTAAAACTCCCACAACTGCACCAACCTCAAAATGGGACATGGAGCTGGGGGGAACCTCTGGACACCAGAGATTAATGTTCAAAGTCTCACACTAGCATGAAACTAACTAAGGGGATCAGGGGTGGGGGTTACACACACTACACTGTTGCAACAGTGCCAGCATTACTGCAGTGACCAGGGAGGGGGAGAAGCTAACCACTAGACCACTGGGAATCCTTTAATTGCCATGATGACACCTACATTACTGCTAGGACCAAGGGGTGGGGAGAGACCACTGGATACCGGTGAGGTAGTGCTGTACCAGCACCATCATTGTAATAGGAATTGGGGGGGTGCAAGGATACTGTAGACCACCAGAGATAATCTTCTAAAGTGCCATACCAGCACAGAGATTGTAATAGGGTTTGGGTGGGGTGGGGGATACACTAAACCACTGTGGAATAAGTACTGTAATGGCACCAATATTACTAAGGGGATCAGGGGTGGGAGAATACAGTAGACACAAGGTAAAATGTGCCTTAAGATACAAAACAGCATAATGAGAAATGTAGAGGGAAACCTGTGGACACACCATAAATGGTATAATGACACCAAATGCAGTATTAGGAACTGAGAAGGGGATAGAATCGACGGGACACCAGGGATAACGTGAAGTGCCATAATGGCACAGACATCGTAAGGGTGATTGGGGGTGGGGGAACCACTACACCACCAGAGATCTTTAAAGTGCCATAATGGCAGTGACATTGTAATGGGAACTGGGAAAGGGGATACACTAGAATCTAATGCATATATGCCATAATGGCATTAAAGTATTACAGGGGTGAGGATATCTACAAGAGAGTAGGGGCAGGTGCAGAGACTGCAGTGTGTGTGTGTGTGTGTGTGTGTGTGTGTGTGTGTGTGTGTGTGTGTGTGTGTGTGTGTGTGCCTTTGTGTTTGTGTACATGTGTGTGAGAGAGTCACTGGAGAGGGATTCCACTGGAAACAAGAACAGGAGGTTACTACCCTGGCATGCACATCAGCCCTGATATACATATCACTGTAATAACTGTAATTCAAGAAACATGCAAATTAGCTGATAGTGAGGTCTTACTCATCATGGGTAGCATGCTTCTGAATTACATTTGGCATGGAAGGACATGCTATGAACTTTAATGAATTTCTGGGATTCAATACCATATCCTATGCTGGAATTGTAAGGAAACTGACATCCCTAAATAAAGATCTTTACATGATAAGATATATAACTAATTGACTGAAACTGAAAGACACAACACACACAGTCCATGTAGCAGGTTATTTTCAAATACTGCTAAGGTAACCAGAGAAGTCACATAGGGATTGCTACAGTGTTCCCTTTTGCTTGGCATTTATTCTGATCTCTAAAATGATAACTAGGACCTCTGGTTAACTAAATTTGCAGACAACTGTAAACTGGGCATAACTATAAAAAAAAAAAACTCCAATGTCTGCATGCTTCAGAAAGAACCTAGTTTATGGAAAATGAGCTTAAATGGAATGCTAAAAAATGTAGTATTGTTTCTTTTCAAAAACAAAAATTACCTGCATTGTAGGTATAAAAAGCACATCCTTATTAAATGAAAATGTAGTCAAGGACCTGAGCACTTGGTATGTCTGTTCACTGTCCTTTGATCATCATGTGACAACTGTAGTCATAAGTAAGAGCCAAAGGAATTTCGGGTCTATATTATAACATCAAAGTCTTACAACTTCGAATGTTATAATATTGAACCCATTAGAGCGAAACACCAGAAAACCGAACAGTCAGAATAGCACATTGTTTCCCAGGGGAAAAAATTTGCTGTTCCGACAAACATACACACAACAAAAGCACACCAAAATAAATAATCCACACACATGCACTTCACAAAACCCTACACTAAACCATACATACACCACTAGCTATCCACTTACCTTAACGCAACCCTAACCCTAAGGTCCCTAACTATTGCACACTCACCTTACCTGCTCCCTAACCCTGAAGTCCCTATCGCACACTCACCTTACCCACTCCCTAACCCTAAGGTCCCTATCGCACACTCACCTTCATTCGCACACTTACCTTAACCCGGTCCGTAACCTACGCTCCACAGTCGAGGAAATAGCGAAGCTGCAGAAACGGCCCACCGAATACTTCCCTAGGAAAGTATTCGGTGTTCTGCAACTTCACTATTTCCAGCGTTCGCTCTAATGGGTTCAGTATTATAACAATCGAAGTTGTAAGACTTCGATGTTATAATATAGACGCAGGAATTTCACCCATATTCACAGAGGTTATCATTTTCTTTTATTCAGCGCTGACCAGAACCATTATAGAATATAATGCTCCAGTTCGTTTGTATCGTACTTGACATATCAGCGAACCTGAAAAGCCCCATAGGTTCATAAGAAAAACATCTCTTGTCATATGAACCTTAATTACCTAGGAGAAACTAGAAAGTCTGTCTCTGTACTCCTTGTCTTACAGACTCCTGAGAGGGATCTATGTTTTGCTTACCACTCCATTAGAAACCTGCTGGTTCCTGACCTCCTATATCTCAATAAGCCAAATGGCAAGGCTAATACTAGAGTCAGATATCTAAAGCTGCATCAGGAAATGAACTGAAAGCACAAGAGAGATCGATTCACCACCCAGTGCCTTCGCCTTCTTTGAAATAAACTTTGTCAGCAGGGTAAACAATGTGATTCAGTATCTTTCTTCAGAATTAACCTGGGAAACTGGATGGGTACTCTCAAATGTATCTTGGGACTGGGACTGACTCGACTCTCCCTCCTTTAGAAAGGGTGGATGCATGAGCTTTGAACTAGGTGGCTTTGAAGCTCCTATGAAACCCATAATTCCTATTGTCTTCTGTTTTTCTTCCTATAATGCCTGTAAAAATAATGTTCTCATTTTTAAAAATGTTTTGGTGTCATTTAATTTGGTCACTTACATTATTTGGAAGTATTTCTAAGAGGCCATTGATCCCGTAAATTGCCAAAATGATAACAGTTGATGAAGTGAAGATACCTAACAGTTAAGCAAATATGGACAAGATATGGTAAACATTATACTAGATAGCTTATTGATTTAAAAAGTAAATGCAAAAAAAGGAATCATGAGAAAGGTGAGAAAGGTGAGCAAATACACTCTTTTATATCATCTTAAAAATGGCATACAAAATCTTTCTTTATTTTTTTTAAATCATTGCAAGTAAACAAGGATGGGTGTATGTTAATCATTTCTGTGATAGAACTGTGTAGTTTGAGTTCCATTTTTTTGTCACAATTAAGATATTTGAATGCAACATTAATTTTCATAAGGTAGCCATGCATTTTGTAGCATTTATGTATTATTTATTTATTTACTATTTGTAAGTGATAAGTGAACTAGTCAATTGATCCTTTTCAGCCATGACCTGAAACATGTTTCCAGACAGTTTATCATATGGAAATAACCTTAGTTGCTGTGATTAAGTGACGAACAAAAATAATTAATGCAGCATATTCCAAATCTTTTATGTAGACTGTAAAATGTAACATCCTTTGATTTGTTAATGTACATTATAAAATGTAACACTCTTTGATCCAGTGTTAGATATATGTGTTTATCACACATTTTGCATTACTTATCGCATTGCAGGACAGCACTGACTGCAGTATCTAAACTGCGGTTTTAGTCTTAACACTGGATGTTATGTGATCCTATCTCGCCTACATTCTGTACTGATGGGTTCGGAGCCGAGGACGGCACGCTATACTATAGAGCGAAGTCTCTAATTGGCTGAGCTATTCTATATCCCAGGATGCACCACCACCAATTCCCCAGATCTCGTTTACCGCTTACAAAGCAAAGACGTGGTCTCGAGCTTGGCTGTGCTAAGTGCTTTCTTTATTAGAATTTTCTGTCAGGAATTTTCTTAAACTTAACCGAAAAGCTGTTTTAATGGCTATCGTTGTGTATGAGTGAGTTTTTCTGAATTTTTTTGTGGTAAAAAATTGTATTTCAGGGAAAGGTTTCCGTTTAAGTTAGAGGGGCCTTCCCCTCATGTGTGATTGAGCCTTTTTTGTGTAGTGTTTCGTGAGGTGGTCAAGTACCCGTTTTAGTTAGAGGGTTCTTGACCCTCCTGTTGTGTGACCCTTTTGTTAACTTCTATTTTACTGTAAAGTGAAATTATTCTGGTTATTCAGTTTTTTTTCCTGTGTTTTCTAACTGTTTGGCATTATGTCAAAAGAGCACAGACCCTCTGGGTTTAAAAAATGCACTAGATGCAATTACGAGATGTCCATAACGGACGATCACTCCCTATGCGTGTACTGTTTAGGACCCAAACACCTTCAGGAGTCTTGTAGTGTGTGTCACGCTTTTTCCTCTCGAGTCCTCCAAGAGAGGACAAATAAATTGATTCTAAAAGGACTTATCAAACCTACTTTTGAAGAGGCCTTATCTTCCTCTTCTTCTCCTTCAAAGAAAAAGAAATCGTCGGCTCCGACCAGTCCGTCGGAACCGACCACCAAGAAATCTCGGCAGGCTTCTCCATCGGCTCCACGGACTTCGGTGCCGAGGGCGGAACGGTCTGCCTCGATGCCTCCAGCCTCGACTCCTCTGGCTTCGGAGCCGATGGCTGGAGCTTCGAGAGGCGGGTCACCTTCATCAGCTCCGCTGATTTCGGAGCCGATGAGGGTTGTTCGCTCAGACTCTTCCCCTTCGGCGCCGAAGTCCTCTTCGGCACTGAGGGAAATTACAATGGAGTCTCCTTCGGCACCGATTTTGATCGAGACAATTCGGAGCCGGTCCCCCAGTCCTTCGGAGCCGGTGGAGAAGTCTAGTCGGACCCGTTCGATCTCCTCCCGGTCTTCCAAGATGTCAGATTCGGACATTGACAGGGTGCTCCAAAGGCTGTTTCAGTCTGCAGTCTTCCAAAAGCTAGTTTCGGCTCCAGCCCAGTCGGCTTCGGAGCCGATGGTCCACCCTTTAGCCTTGGTTCCTCCTCCAACAGCCTTGGCACCATTGGAGTCAGTGCTGGTGGAGCCGATGGAGGTGTCTGGGTCGGCTCCGACCCTTACTCCTACTCCGGCCTTCGGGTCAGAGTTCGGTACACGGACCTCCTCGGTCGGCCCCGGGGGTGACGCTTTGGAACCGATGTTTTCGGTTCCGAGCCTCTCTCTCGGTGCATTGGCTGCGGGAGTACCATCTACTGTTATGGCTTTGGGGGTCGGACCTTCCCAGGATTCTGGGGGTCCGGCCTTTAGAGCCATGAGGAGTGCTTTGGCCAAATCTTCTTTGGCTACCTCCACCGTCTCCCCGGCACCTTCCCTAGGCATGGAGACTGGGTCCTTTGTAGTCCCCCTGTCTCAAGACAGTGGAGCCCTGGGGCCTGAGGTCACCCCCATTGGGGTCCCCCTCTTCCTGGAGGTCCCTCTGAAGAGTCTTCGGAGGAACCCCTAAGAAAAAAACAGTGCAAGAGGAAGCACGTCGACTCCCCTGATGAGTCTATCACCTCCGAAACCGATCTTGATGATGCGGAAGGGTCCCCCAAGTCGTCCTCGGATGATGTCTCCTTTGTGGACATCCTGGAAGTCCTCAAACAACGAGGCGGCTGGCAGACCAAACCCCCTTCCTCTGACGAGTCGGTGTTCCTCAAGGCCTTCGGGGCTCAGCCCTCCACCTCCTGGGTGTCTCCGCCCTTCGATGAGCTCCTGGATTTGATCTCTCGAAGGGCGTGGGAACATCCAGATTCTGTGGAACCGGTGCCTGCTCGCCCTAACAAATTTTTGTCAGCGCCCCCGGAAAAGGAATTTCTCACCAAGGGTGTGGCTGTAGATGCTATGGTGGTGGCATCTGCTACCCAGCAAGATGTGGCAGAGGCTTCGATGTCCGTCCATCCTCCTAATAAGGAGTCTAGGAGCATGGACCGGTACGGGAAGTGCACCCTTACTTCAGCAGCCTTTACATTAAGGTCTCTGAATTACCTCACGCACTTCACTAGACTTCAGAGGGACCTGATCAAGGAACTCTCAGATACCCTCTCTGGTAACCTACCTGAGCAGTTGGCCCAGACGGTTAGCTCTCAGTTGGCTACCCTATTGTCGATATCGAACTCGTCCATGAGGCTCATTTCGTATGCAGCCGAGGGGCCGAGTAGAGCGGCGGGTATGGGTGTTGCTCTACGGAGACAAGCCTGGCTCTGCCTGTGTCATTTTGCGGAGGCCTTCAAGTCTTCCTTTGCCGACACTCCCTTTGATGGGTCCTCTTTGTTTGGACCCAAGGTAAAGGACACCTTGACCTGCTGTGAACAAGAGGGTAAGACTTTGACTGCCGTAGGGGCAGGGTTTTCCTCTCCCTTTCGGCCTTATCCCAAGGCTAAAAGAGGAGGGAAAATGTGGTTCCGTAAATCTCAGAAGAATTACCCCTCACAGCAGGACGATCCCCCTTCTAGAGGCAGAGGAGGGGGAAATTTTTCAGGAAGACACCATCCCAGAGGCGGCAGAGGCCCCCGCAACACTGGAGACCGCGAGTCCTTTCATGGCTCTTCAACCTCTCAGCATCCCTGAAGGATTGCCCGACTGCGCAGCTCCAGAGCCAGTCGGGGGTCATTTTTCGAGGCACCTAAAGGCCTGGGAGAGTATCACTCAGGACCGATGGGTGCTCCGAATCATCGCCGGAGGTTACGTCATCCCCTTTTCACACACACCCCCTCCTTCCAGGAAAATCCCGGACCTGCCACCCAGTCAACGGGATATTGCAGCCATCGAAATTTCAAAGCTGCTTCAAAAAGGAGTCATCCAACTGGTCCCCGTAGACCAGACCGGATTAGGGACTTACTCAAAATTCTTTTTGGTGCCAAAAAAGACCGGGGACTTGAGGCCCATTTTGGATCTCAGCAACCTGAATCGATCAGTCAAGAAGTCCAAGTTCCGGATGGTTACCTTACAATCTATTCTCCCGCTACTGGAGAAAGGTGTTTGGATGTGCTCCATAGATCTCAAGGACGCCTATTATCACATTCAGGTAAATCAGGCGTCCAGGAGACATCTGCGCTTCAGCCTGGGAGACAGTCATTTCCAGTTCTGCGCACTGCCCTTTGGTCTCACCACAGCCCCCAGGGTGTTCACCAAATGTTTGGCAGTGGTGACTGCTCACCTGAGGAGTCTAGGATTCCAGGTGTTTCCGTATCTAGATGACTGGCTCCTAACTGCCACCTCCAGGCATCTACTATTACAGAACCTAGCAGCCACTATATCTCTAGGAACCTCCTTAGGAATCACCTTCAATTGGGCAAAGTCTGTGTTGCTGCCATCTCAGCATATACAGTTTATCGGGGTAGAGATAGACTCAAGGCAAATGCGGGTCTATCTTCCTACAGAGAGAATAGAAACATTACAATCTCAAGTCCGAGCATTGCTCCTCAAACGCTGAGCCCCAGCAAGGATGGTCCTACAACTGTTGGGTTCCATGTCGGCTACCGTTCTCCTGGTCCTCTTAGCAAGATTACACATGAGGATTCTCCAGTGGCTCCTGTCGGTCCAGTGGTCGTATCAGGAGCTTCCTCTCAGTCACCAAATTATAATCACAGAGACGTGCAAACAGGACCTCCGTTGGTGGCTTACCTCCTCCAACCTGGATCGGGGGCGACCCTTCGTTCCTCCTCCTCCAGTGGCCACTCTGACTACGGACGCCTCCCAGATGGGTTGGGGGGGACATTACCTGGGCAGGTCAGTTCAAGGCAAGTGGCACCCCGATGAGAGTTCCCTACACATCAACATACTGGAAATGAGGGCAGTGCTTCTATCGCTTCAAGCACTACACAACTACCTCCCCCAAGGTATGATTGCCGTTCAGTCCGACAACGTCAGTAGTCTGGTATCTGAACAAACAGGGAGGGACCAGGTCCTACCCTCTTTGCAGAGAGGCCATGAAAGTATGGAATTGGGCTGTTGCAACCAACCGTTTCTTGGTAGCAACACACATTCCGGAGAGATCCAATGTGATAGCCGACAGACTGAGCAGAACCATTCTCTCCCCACACGAGTGGTCTCTGAACGACAGAGTAGCATCTCAGATATTCAGAAGATGGGGAACTCCTTGTTGTGACCTCTTTGCAACTCCCCTCAACACGAAATGTCTACAGTTCTTTTCTCTTACCCCGGTTCGGGGGTTTCTAAGGATGCCCTAGTCCAAGCTTGGCCCACCGGCTTACTATACGCCTTTCCACCGGTTCCCCTTCTCCCCAGGGTGATCCAGAAGGCGATTCACTTGCAGTGCAAGATGATTTTAGTTGCCCCATACTGGCCTCATCAAGTCTGGCTGCCATTTCTTTGGAAATACGCACTGGACGGTCCATGGTTCCTGGACCAGGTTCCAGATCTCTTGATCCACCAGTCGGGACGGCTTCACCAGTCCCTTCACTCTCTGAAGTTAACAGCTTGGCTCCTCCACTTCCGACTATAGTCAGGAACCAGGTTTTGGACTCAGAAGTTATACATATCTTGTCCTCGGCCCACAAGAATTCGACTAAGAAGATGTATAATAGTAAATGGAAGAGATTCGCCATTTGGGCCCAACTCCGGGGATTAGATCCCATTACTGCCCCGGTGGCGGACGTTTTGAAATTCTTAGCTTCCCTATTCAATCAAGGTTCTTCGGTCTCTACCATTAAGGTTCAATTAGCAGCTATTTCGAATTTTCATGAAAGTATAGACCCACCTTTGATGAGCAATAAGTTGTGTAAAGCCTTCATGAAAGGTGCTGGGCTGCTACATCCTCCAGTTTCTCATCCTGCTCCGCCATGGGATCTCAATTTCGTATTAGGTGCCTTGACCTCTTCCCCCTTCGAACCGGCAGCAACTTCTGACTTGAAATTTCTTTCCTGGAAGACTGCTTTTTTGGTGGCAATTACATCAGCCAGAAGAGTTTCGGAACTTCAAGCCCTATGTGTCAAACCGCCGTACCTGGTTTTTCACAAGGATAGAGTATCCCTTAGGCCTAATCCATCTTTTGTCCCCAAAGTTTGTTCTAGTTTCTGTCTTCAACAGTCTTTGGAACTTCCAGTTTTCTTCCCCATTTACTCAGACAGAGCAGAATATATCTTCCATTCATTGGATGTCCACAGACAATTGCGTTTCTACTTAGATAGGATGCACCAAACACGGAAAACAGATCAGTTATTTGTGTCCTTTAAAGACAATAAATTGGGCAAAGCCGTCACGAAGGTCACTATTGCCAAGTGGATCAGAGACTGTATCAGTCATATTTATTTTCTTTCTAATAGAGAGCTTACAACCACTGTGCAAGCTCATTCTACTAGGGCTATGGCTACTTCAACAGCATTTCATTCTAAGCTTGCCATTAGTGACATTTGTGCTGCGGCTACCTGGTCCTCTCCTCACACCTTTATTTCTCATTACAAATTGGATGTGGCATCTCGGGGGTGAGCTTCATTCGGTTCCACAGTTTTCAGGACTGTTTTCCAGTGAGCCACCCAGGAATCAGGTGCTAGGGATGCTGTCCCATCAGTACAGAATGTAGGAGAGATAGGATCACATTACATCTTTTAGTTATGTACTTACCATAACTTTAGATGTTTGGGATCCATCTCGCCTACATTCCTAATACCCACCCTCCTTCCCCCTGCCTTGGAGACCAGAAGAGACCGGACGGTTCAAGTTCGACCGTTTCATCTTGAAACATCTGGCAATGTTATATCAGCAGTGCATGTGTGGGTGCATGTGTGCGGACAAACAAGATCTGGGGAATTGGTGGTGGTGCATTCTGGGATATAGAATAGCTCAGCCAATTAGAGACTTCGCTCTATAGTATAGCGTGCCGAGTCGGAGCCGAGAACCCATCAGTACAGAATGTAGGCGAGATGGATCCCAAACATCTAAAGTTATGGTAAGTACATAACTAAAAGTTTTGTTTACTTGTTAATGTGTTACTGGTGGGGGCACACAGCATAGTAGTTTGTGTACCCACTGAATGCTTGTTGGGAGTTGTTTCAAGAAAGTATAAGGGAGACAGATGTCAGGTGAGATTTTTTGGAGTAAAAACATGGTAGACCTACCCTGCAGTCTTGGTATTCTTGTGAAACAGTGAAAAAGTTGACCTCAGATCCACAAGGGATGCAATAGAATTCATTTTCAGTTATCTGGACATCCTGTAGCTAGTTCTCGTCTGAAAATGAGGGTGGATCATTAAGACAATACCATATATTAGTAGCCTAATAGAAGACAGACATGGGCTGAGATCTATCACCACAAAAATGCCAACAAAAAAGAGGAGTCTGCCATTCCTTATGACTGACAGTAGAAAATGCCATTGTGATGCTTTGCTTTACTCAGGTGGATCATTAGAATCTATGTGCAGAGGGGAACCAAAGAAAGGAGACAGTGGAAAGCAAGACATTGTCCCTTCCACAGAAATTCAAGAAGGTTAGAGAGAGAGAGAATGATCTCACCAGTGCAGCAACAATGCTATTGATCCCCATGAAGCAGAAGCAAAGGTAAAAGGTAATTGGGCATGAAGACACAGAGGGAATTAGTTCCTAAAGAACTGGATGAACAGGGTGACTGCTGCCTGTTATGTGATGGTTTGATGTGAACTGAATGATCTTTTTATGACACCCGATGAGATTGAAAGGCAGATGGTGGGCAATCAAGAATGCAGAAAACAATAGGAAACTGGGTAGAGTGGATACATTTATACAACTGTCCAGATTTTCACAGTTTCCTCGCATTTTAGTCATCTAACATTGGTAATATCTAACAAATACTGGGCATATTTATTGTTTGTTGTGTAAGAATTGCAGTTAAAAGATGGATAATAGAAGTCATCCTAGCTTTATTGCTATTAATAGTCATGGAATCCAACCTATCCAGGTACCTAATGTGGTCTTCACCTGAAATTAAATGGTTATTTAATAAACAATGATGTGGTAAACAACGTTATTAAATGTGACCAAGATGTGAAGGTGTTCAAAAACAGAATCTTGAAGCATTAAACAACATTGACTGGATAAAATGGGATACCTTTTAGCTACTCCCAGATGGTCTGAATGAATGATAGGTGCAGTAACCCGATACTGAGGAAATGCTATCAGGACAAAGGAAATGACAGAGGAACTAAGTTTCTGTAACTGCACACGTATGAATGTGATTGGGTCAGGAAAACTTCAAAAAGGTAGCTTATTGCTCAGACTCCTTGTATTAAACAGAGGCACCTTAACATTGGTCAGCTTAGAATTTGACAGGCTGAAATATCCATAATTTTTTATTAGGATAGCCACCATATTTTTATGCAAGTCTCATGCATGGTGCTCTATGTTATATACCAGTGATTAGCCATATTAATTTACTTTTCATTGCCTTCTTTTCCTGCCCTCCCACTCCCTATCTCGATAATCTTGTAGTAGTTAAGCAATTCCACCTATTCTGCTTTGGCTTACACCCCCCCCCCCCCACACCGTTCTTTAGTCTGTTTCACACTTCTTCAGCTGGCATCCAGGAATCTTTTGAATATTTCATTTTTTCATATTCTAATCCTTTATTTTAGTTGATGTGTGTTAGGCTTTTTATTTTAGTAGATAGCATACTGATCATTCATGTGTCCTTGAATGCACACTATGCCAAAGTGCTAAACATTATTAAAGTTTTCCATAGCTATTTGTGGTTTATTTTTTTTATTTTTTTGAATATTTATGTAGCTAGACAGATGTGTGTATGCATATATATATATGTATATATATATATATATATATATATATATATATATATATATACATATATATATATATATATATATATATATATATATATATATATATATATATATATATATATATATATTCTGTGAATTTGTGCAGAGCTGATAGATCTAAATTCTCCTGGCTGTGTGCAGAGTTGAAATCTGTTCCCAGATGATATTCCAAACTGATAAGTACACTTTTTGTAACTCAATTTGCACTGTGCTGTATTTATATATTTGCTTTATTATTTATATACTTGCTGTATTGTTTCTGTCCTTTGTTGTCTACACTGTGTGTTTTTTTTTCAGGGTAGCTCAAAAGCTAGTTTCAGGTGGGGGGTTGTTGAGCCAGCCCACATCCTAGCTGTTAGTCAATGCCTGAAGTGTATATTCTGTGTTGTAATTCCAGTACAGACTGCATTTCTGTGAATTTGTGGAGAGATGATAGATCTAAATTCTCCTGGCTGTGTGCAGAGTTGGAATCTATTCCCAGCTGATATTCCAAACTGATAAGTACACTTTTTTGCAACTCAATTTGCACTGTGCTGTATTTATATATTTGCTTTATTATTTATATACTTGCTGCATTCTTTCTGTCCTTTGTTGCCTACACTGTGTTTTTTCTAAGGGTAGCTCAGAAGCAAGTTTCAAGTGTGGGGTTGTTGAGCCAGCCCACATTCTAGCTGTTAGTCATGGCCTGAGGTGTATTTTCTGTGTTGTAATTCCAGTACAGACTGCATTTGTGTGAATTTGTGCAGAGCTGATAGATCTAAATTCTGCTGGCTGTGTGCAGAGTTGGAATTTATTCCCAGCTGATGTTCCAAACTGACACTTGGTGGTTCTGCAGTTGCCCACCCCTACTGAAAATTTTGATCTGGGACACTCCTCCCAGTCTAGTGTCATTAGCTCATTCTACCTAATACAGAGAGCACATTTGAGAAGGCCAACCCATTTAGTTTCTTAACATTTAATTATTTTCTGCTCCTCCTTTCTCCCTTTCCAATTTACTAACAAAAAAAAAAACACTTTGCAAGAATCTCCCTGTGTTCTGACTGAGTGTGCTTCTCAGCTGATAAGTATATATTTTGGCACTTTTAACTATTCAGAGTTGAATAAAACAATAATTGAATTCAGTTCAGAATACATTTTGAATAAATTGCATTTATTTAAACTGTATTTGCTTTAATACTGCTACACCCTCACGTGTGCTAGCTTGTACTGCACTTGAATTGTTTTTAGTGCTGTTTTGGCTGCTTTTCTGGAAAAAAAAATTCTAAGCTTGTTTCCTGCCTTTCCTGTAACTAGTCTAGTCCAGATACAGATTTGCTGTATCCAGGACTGTTTGTAAGCTCTGAGCCCCCCCCAAGCCTTTCTGTGTTGGAGGGAAGCCTTCTAGCTTATCAGTGGGAGTGGTAAGCACTAGGTAGCTTGTCTACCACAAGAAGAGTGGCTTCTGGCCCAGAAATTGCAGTTTATTGGCTGTATGGGCAGTTTTTCCATCTTTTTCAACTTTCTTGTTTAAAAGCCCGTGTTTGTGCTTGTTTCCCATCTTTCCTGTAATAGTCTAGTCCAGATACAGATTTGCTGTATCCAGGACTGTTTGTAACCTTCTAAGCCCCCCCCCCCACCAAGTCTTTCTGTGTTGGAGAGAAGCCTTCTAGCTTATCAGTGGGAGTGGTAAGCAGTGGATAGCCTATCTACCACAAGAGGAGTGGTATCTGGCCCAGAAATTGTAGTTTATTGGCTGTTTGGGCAGTTTTTCCATCTCTTTCAACTTTCTGATTTATAAACCCATGTATGTGCTTGTTTCCCACCTTTCTTGAAACTAATCTAGTCCATATACTGCTTTGCTGTATCCAGGACTGTTTGTAAGCTTCTGAGCGGTGCCATAGTCTGCTCTTCAATTTTTCCCTTAGATCTGCTACTTCTCTCCAATTCTGCACATTTACTAGCTTATTAGTCTAGCACTTTACCAGACTTCTTGTAGCAATTATTGCAGCACACAAAAGTGCTACCAGCACTAAACATTCTACAAGGAAACAGCTCCAGTACTTATTATTAATGCCCACCCCTCCAGGCATGTCTAAAGGTCAGTTCCCTGTGCTTTCTCCTATTAACCTGGTGAACTTGGGCATTCTGAGGCAATGTAACAACTGCCTCATGTGCACTGACAACCCTCTCCTCTTACCACCCAACACTCAGACTTGCCAGAAATGCACTTATATATCCAAATTGGAAGCTACGTACTCTCCAGCCATTACCAGAATAGCTGGCCAAGAGGGGAAGGTCAACACTTGCACCTTGCACTACACCACATGGAACACACAGCCCTCCAGAACACACACCAGCACTGCCTTTACATACAAACACAAAGCACACACCCACCTTCGCAGAGGCTCTCAATAAAAATCTACCCAAACAGCAGAGACCTCCAAGCCAGAAATGCACTCGACCACCACAACACAACACTAATCATGAGACACATAACTCTTCAAAACAGTGTGCCACTCAACCAAAGCCTCTAAGGCAAAACAGCATGCCAAACACACTAGTCATAGGTGACTCGATAGTGAGGCACACTGATGTCGCACTCACTAGGCTGAGCAAGGAGAAAGTAACAGTCAGCTGCCTGTCAGGTGCCAGGATCTGCCACATAATGCATGCACTGAGGTCCCTCAACAACAGGTACAAATATGACTCTGTCATTGTACATGTGGGTGTGAATGACCTGAGATGTAGCTCCCTGGACTACATGAAAAGAAACATGGAGGAGCTCTCGGATTATATATCCCAGGAGGGCATGACCCTAGCCCTGAACAGCATCCTACCATCACCCAGAATGATACCACAATACAAGCAGAAAATGATTGATTTCAACAATTGGCTAAGTTTCTGGTGTCATTCTAAGGGGATCCAGTATCTGTCTGCCTGGGATGACATGATTGGCAGACCTCGATGCTTTTCCAGAGATGGCCTGCATCTGTCGCCGCTGGGCTTCCGAATACTGGCCAAGGCTCTTGCCACCCCTATAGTGCCTTTTTAGGTGGTGCTTCAAAGAACAAATTATCACCGTAACAGCTACAAACAACTGCAATCTGAGGGTCATGCTGCTCAACGATTGAAGTCTAAATATCAAAATACACTTGGTCAAAGCACTCCTTAAAATGGAGAACATTGACATTTATGCCATAACAGAGACCTGGTTCAAGGCAGCAGAAAGCACCCCTGCACTACCAGGCTATAACTCATTCCACACCTTTCTGCCCCAGAACTTGGACCAAAGCTCCAAAGGTGGTGGTGTTTCCATATTCATAAAGGATGCACCCACCTCCAGACTGGTAGCCCAACATAACGCATCTGAGATGCTTCAGGTGCAGCTAACATTGGGTCATAGCCTGCTATAGGTCCCCAACCATCTGCCAAGACTCACACTCCATGTTCCTAAGCACCCTGGAGAATATTAGGGTCCAACCTAACACTCTCATACTGGGCAACTTCAACTACTCCACCATTAACTGGGAAAACCACTCATGTACCAATACACTTGCCCAACGTTTCCTGGAATTCATTAATTCCAATGCCCTGGACCAACTGATTCTTACCCCCACTAGAGGTAGCAACATCCTTGACCTGGTCATTACCAACATAAGCAACTGCTCCTCTACACCAATAGTCAACTCCTCCCTGGATAGATCCGACCACAAACTAATCATCTTGGAAATCCACATCCTTCCCACCCCCCACCCCCTGCAAATGTAACCACCATGAAAAACTTCTCCAAACCTAACTTTGGGCTCCTAAAAACAGAGGTGGCTAACTTCACAGCACCCATGCAAATGGAGAATAGTTACATGACCGCCAAATCATACACCAATGCACTGTATGAACACATACAGAAATGCATGGATCTCGCCATACCCAACAGAACCAAGTCGCTTTCCTGCAAAAAAAGGAAGCCAATCTGGTGGTCTCCTGTCATAAACAAACTCTACAACAGAATAAGGTGAAATTTCAAGACTGGAAAAACTCCCTTATTAGCCTCAAAAAAAAAAAAAAAAGTTGAGGTCCCTCATCAAATCCTCTAAAGCTAGCTATGAAAACAGAATTGCAGCAGATAGTAGACAACCACAAAGCCTTCTATAGTTATGTAAAAAATCTCCACGGCAATACCCAGATTTGCTCTGAGCTACTGCGCAACGGTACCTCCTATACCAAGCCAATAGATATTGCCAATATACTGGCTGACAGATTCAGTGCCAACTTTACCCCTCCCCCCCAAAGGACCAGTCACAATACCAGCAGATTGCCAGGCACCCTGTATTACTGTTGCACAGGTTAAAACAGCACTGTCCAAGGCCAAGGAATACAGTTTCTGTGGGACCTGACAATATCCCTGGCTGTGTTCTACATGAACTACAGAATAAACTGGCACCTCACCTGTGTGCCCTGTTCAATCACAGCCTCACTTCAGGCTTTATCCCTACCAAATGGCACACTGCTGCAGTCAACCCTCTCCACAAAGGAGGAGCGACTACAGACCCTGGGAACTATCCCCCATTAGCCTGATTAGTCTGATATGCAAAGCTATGGAACGCATCATCATGGACCTAATAAACAAGGATATGGGGAATCTCCAAACTCTGGATCCCACACAGTTTGGTTTTGTGAAGGATAGATCATGCCTGCTCAACTTCTTTGAGTCAGCCACCAGAGCTGTGGATGAAGGCAAGGTGGTTCATACAGCCTACCTTGATCTGGCCAAGGCCTTTGATACCATTCCCCACTCAAGAATCATAGAAAAACTCACTAAGCTAGGCATCAACCCCTATATCACTAGGTGGGTTGCAAATTGGCTCACAAGTAGAACCCACAGTGTGAAAGTAGCTGACTCCAAGTCAGACTGCTGACCAGTCATGAGTGGAGTCCCACAGGGATTGGTCCTGGGTCCTCTCCTGTTTTGTATCTATTTCTCTGAAGTCCAGGCCTACACGAATGGACTCTGGCTGACAAAGTTTGCAGATGATTGCAAGTTGGGAGCAGTTATTAACTCCTCGAGTGATGTTGACATACTACAGAAAGGCCTCACTGAGACAGACAACTGGTGTCAGAACCATAGCCTTAAACTCAATGCCAAAAAATGTGTCGATATCCCCTTTGGGACAAACCCAGTTGTCATGAATTACCACATCGATGGTAGTCCACTGAACACAGTAGGCATTATAAGAGATCTGGAAACACAGGTTGACAGCAACTTCACTTTTGACCACCACATTGCCACTGTGGACAGAAAGTCCTTCTATGTGGCACATCTCATTACTAAGGGTTTTGCATCCAGGAAGAAAGAGGTCATTGTCTCCCTCTACTCTTCCCTCATTAGGCCAATCATTGAGTACAATGCCCCATTTAGCATGTACCTCACTAAACACCTGCAACAACTGGAAGTACCTCACAAAGAGGATCCTAGGCCTTAAAGATTTGTCCTATATGGACAGACTCAAAAAAATTCCAACTATTCTCTGTCTCATATCGCCTACCTAGAGGCGATCTCTGCTTGACTTGCAAAGCCATGTCTGACCGAGCTCTGTTAGAAATGCTACATATGAAGAAATCCCAATCCCTCCACACCACACATTCCAGAGACCTCATTACCACAATCAAAAGAACATGCTTAAGAGACAGGTTCATAACCCAGAGACTGACCATACTATGGAATAGACTTCCCATACATGTCAAGTAAAGCATCTCACTGGCCCTCTTCAAGAGAAATCTTGCTGAGTGGATGGGAAATAGATAATTCACCCCGGGGATCACTCCAGTGGCTTTACTTGACAGAGGCACTGGGAACTAAGGTCTGGTGGCATGATGCTAGGGTAATCCTATGGGCTAGGCTTGTAAAGGCTCCAGGGCCATTAGCCTAGTACACACCTATGAACCTATATGTAAATATATATATATATATATATATATATATATATATATATATATATATATATTGATATAGATATAGATATATGTGTATGTGTGCGGGTATATATATATATATATATTTATGCACACACACACACACACACACACACACACACACACACACACACACACACACACACACACACGTGTGTCTCCTATACACCACACCTCCAAAGCTGGTGTCAGCATTCCTTCCCTCTTCTGCTATCCTTGTATGTTGTAAGGTTCCTTCTGTGTATCCATCTGAGTATCTGATTCCCACTTTTGTGCATCTTTTGTATCTCTGATACTACTTTGGTAACATTCTTCCAGTTTTCCACTCCCATGTGCCTGCCTTCTTCCATCTCCCATCTGCATTTTACCTATGTCAAGGACACAGTTTCTGTCTTTTCTCTTAGGTCTTCTTATATCATTGAGTGACTTGTCCTGTGCTTTGTTTCTATTTTCCCACCTTTTCTTTCTTCTTCCATTCTGCCTTCCTATTCCTCATTTCATCTGTTCATTTTTCTCTTAGTCTCAAATAAGTCTATCATTCCGCTTTGGGTAACTCATTTTTTGTAAGCTCTTCAAATATCTTAGATGACATGTGCCTTCTGTACCCTCTTCCATCATTTTTCTTCCAATAGTCCATGCCTGTTTCATGTTTCCTCCTGCTTCTGTCCTATAATGTTCCCACTCTCCTTTCTCATAAGATTTCCCCTTTTCTTTCTCCTCATAATGTGCCCCCCCCCATTTCTTCAGCATTTCCTCCTTCTGTTACTTCTGTACTTCCCACCACCTATCCTGTCTCTCACTTCCATTTGTTTTCTTAACCACTTTTTCACTTGCTGTAAATCTAGTTATATTCTGTGTGAGTGCCATGGTGGTTCAGGACTCCCATCCTCCTATTCTTTCACTTAGTCTAATTTTGCTCCTTACTACCTTCTCCTCCCCTTTTCTGTCACATCTTACACTGCCTTCTGGAGTTGTCATGTCTCTCAGTCTTTAAGACAATGGCCAGACTTCACTGGTAATGCCTTTATTCTTATTGCATTTACTATCTCTAGTTCTTTGCATGTTTTCATTGTCCTGTTTTTAGCACCTTTTTAACCTTCTTAATTTCTTCTGTGTTCTTTCTATAGTTTCCTGCAGTATGCTATCTACTCTCTGTCTTAGGTATTTGGGATAGCTGACCTCCTGTTTTTTCCTCTTTTCTGCTGTAATTCTGACAATCACAATCCTTTTATTGTGTTAGACTTCAGGCCAGAAGCCTTTTAGAATTTTTAGATTGATAATATTTCATTTATTGATTCATCTATACAATTTAAGAGTAGTAGTCACTCATCAAAATACATAAAAACACTTATATTTTCACCCAGACTGCTGCTTTCTTTTAATCTCCAGATACAACTCCTTTATAGCCATTGTGAATAGCCTTGAGGAGAATGGACACCTATGCCTCATCCATCTTCTCATATCAGATGATATAGAAATTCCCCCACTTACCATGACCTCTATTTCTTGGTTCATGTACATTGCTTTAATTAACCTTCAGAATTATTTCCCTTTGTATCTCCTTTCTAATACTTCACCTAGAAATTTCCACCTCACTTAGTGAAGATTTATTGGTAGTCAAACAAGTTTACTCTTTCTTTCCCTTCTCTTTTCATATCCTGTTCTACCATGAACTCTAACATCATCCAATAACTTTTTTTACAGTCCTTCACAAAGACATTTTTGTCCTTTTTAGACTGTTTTTGGAAGCCACTCATTTAGCCTGCTTCCTAAGATCTTTGCCAATACTTTAAAGTCATTATATCAGAGATGTTCTGTCTCCCCTTTTTGGAAATCATCATCACCTTTGCCTTCAAGTGTCAGAGATCTCCCGTTTGTTGTATTCTCTTATATTTTTCCTTTAGTATTTCCTAGTATACTTCACTTCCCCATTTGTAGAATTCAGTCGGACAGCCTTCAAGCCTCTTGCTTTCCTGTATTTCATTGCTTTTAGCTCTTTCCTGAATTTCTCTGTCATGATTTCCATGTTTATTTTCTCTTGTTGGTTCTGCAACACTTCATATTGCCCATCTCTTTTTGTTCAATAACATTCACTCGGCTTTTCTGTCTTGACCCCAAACTTGTTGGTAGTAATTTCTATAAATATCATTAATCTCCCCATCACCCTCTGTCATACTGCCCCCTGATTCTTGCTGTTGCTAGCTATCTGTCCTCTCTTATTTTGTACCTTCTTCTCAGGTTCCTCCCTGGTTCTTCTCCCACAATCCATTAGCAGTCATTGTACTATCACTGTCATATCTCTTTCATTGTGACTATTTTTGTTTCAAGCTCCACTTTTATATCTGATGATGGTTCCTGCACATTTAGTTACTCTTGATCTGGACCCATTCCCATCATTTTTCTATATTTCTGTTAGTCTTCCTTCTAGCTATTTAATTGCTTCCACCTTATTTTTCTACCTCTTCATTATGTCCCTGACATTGCTGTCTCCACTGCATACAGCAAGTTTTACTGTTGCTTTTTTATCTGATTCATTTTCCTTTGTCATTTGTTATCATCCTTGTTAGCCTGTCTTTCTCTTCTAGTTCACTCAGTTTGTAACTTGCCCTCTCTGCTTCTACCTCTAATTCCTCTCCTTCTACCCTTTCTCTCAGAATCCCTGGTGTAAGGTTCCCAGATTCTGTCACCTCTACAATTTTCATCTTCTGAGTATCTTGTTCTGTCTACTAGCCTGTACTAGACAATTTTTGGTGAAGCTGTACTCCTTTTGTTGTAGGTATCTATTTCCAGACGTTTTTCTACACTCCTGATATCATAATTCTTCCAGACCTCTCCTCATCCTTTGACTATAATCTTTTCTCTCATATGCTCTTGATGATGTTGAAGTTTCTCTATAACTTCTCCTTCTCCCTTCTCCTTCTGTTTCCTGACCTCAGACACGGTTTTGAATAAATACTCTACAACCTCATCTGGCACATGTGTATCTCCCATGGTCCACCTGCTTCCATTTATTCTTTCCTGCTGTATGAGACACTTTCTCTCTTCACTTTTAATTGTTTTACTGCCACTGTAACTATTTGAACTATTTTAATAAAGAAATTGTCTCCCCTTTACTACCCTCCCACTTTCATATTCCCTTTTCAGGTATTTGGGACTCAGTCTTATCCCCTTTGATTACTTTTGCTTCTGGTAACAGGCTCACATCCTCTCCTAACCTTTTATCTCTTGTATGTACTTTCTTTCTTAACATCGAGTAAGACACTCCCTCCCATATTCCAAGTTCCTAACTTGTTCCATATGTTGCCGTATGCTGTCCCCTTTTCTGGACTCCCCATCCATGCAGCTTTTGAGTGACCCTCCCTGGGTTTTCCCACCATGCTGATCCAGTGTATCTTTGGTCTTTTGCTATGCTTTGTCTCCTACCTGCTCTTCTGATTTGTCTGGTGGCTGCTTTGCAAATTGCCCCTAGACTTTTGTCTTTTCTTCTATCGCTCCTGGTTCCTTTTTTCTTTGCATCTATTCATTTCCTCCCAGTATGCCTGTTCTACTCTTATACAGCATGACATAACCCAAGGCTGGTGTTTACAGTTCTTTTTCCATTCCCTTTAACTCAGGCTTGCTGTTCTCACTCTCTATTTCTCAATTTTTTTCTTTTTTTTTTCTTTGATTACTTGCAATATTTTCAAAGTTTTTTATAAATACTGTCATCTCATTGTTTGTTTCCATGCCTCATTTTTCTGCATTTCTCGACATCATTTATACCCTTATTTAATCCTGTTTGTATTGAAATAATTTTTACCTTATAAAGAAGATTGGTGCTTCCATACTCCTATCCATTCTTCACCTGGACAGGATCCTCTCCCTTCTGTTAGTCTCACTCCTTTCCCTTTACAGTAAAGTGTTAGTTTGTACTATGCTTTGGTATGTTGCAAGCAGCTTTTTTTGTAATTTCTGTAGTCAGTATCAATGCAGCATCAGTTCTCCTTGCTGGTCCAGCTTTGCCATTCCCTGCCTCTTTTCTTCTTTTCCACCTATTTCCACTTCCATTCCACATAATTTTCTGGTTGCTTTTTGGAGCCTTCATGCTTGCACTTGACCAATTTCCTTAGTTCCTCTGCTGTCCAACATAGGTCCAACATAGGTCATGCAAATTTCCTTTTTTCATCAGACATGCTTCTTCCTTCTGTCCCTGCTTCTGCTTCTCTGTGCATCTTGCCGGTTCCCTATTACGCTGTCGCAGACGCAGGTTGTCGAATGCATCTTTGCTGAACAGTAAAGTGCGAAAAGACAAAATAGCGAAGAGTTGTTTCAGTGAGTTCTTTCCCTGGGAAAGAATTTGTTGGCTGCTTTTGCTACTTTGCCTTTTCGGCACTCAGAGTTGGTATATTTAAGAAGGGGGGTTGGGGGCACAGCCCCCCATGTCGAGGGGTGTGGGGGTGAAGCCACCCACATTAAGTAATGTTTTACAGTTTTTTTTGTTTCGGAACAGCGATTGTTTTCCATTGGAAATAATCGCTGTTCTGAAGTTTTGACGTTGTAAGCTTTCGCTTACATGCAGTCGATTATTTGTCATTCACTCTTCTGAGCATGCGGTATGATAATATAGACCCCATCTTGCCAGTGCTCTGTCCCTCTAGCTAGACAAGCTCAGGGATTGCCTCTGCTTCCTTCATTGCATTGCTGCAGTATCCTCTATACTCCTATAGTTTCTTTTACTTTTGTTATCATTCCAGTTGGTGTCTTTCACTGTTTATTTCTTGACACCTTCTGCAATGACATCATCGCATCTCTATGGTGCCCTTTCACCTCTATTCTTCTTCCCTGCAGGCTTGTGTACATGAAACACATTTTTGTCTTATATATGCTCCTACTGACTTGTGGATCTTTGCAGTTTTGTTTGCCATTCCACCTGTTGTATGTGTGTGTGTGTGTGTGTGTGTGTGTGTGTGTGTGTGTGTGTGTGTGTGTGTGTGTGTGTGTGTGTGTGTGTATGTATGTGGGGGGGGGGGTTAGGTTGTTTCTCTGCAGTTGTTGACTTTCAGTCATTTTCCATTCTACCAGGAAATGCTGGACCACTGCCTGTAAGACAAATCTTAGTTTCTCCCCCTTCCATTGTACATGGTGGAGTAGCTTATCCAGGCAACTATCCTTATGTTTTTCAGTGCTGCTGTATGACTGGTAATTGTTCTTGTTAGTTTTTGCAGTCAGCAAGAAATGTCTTCCATTATTTTTTCTAAAAGTGCAATGGAAGGGTAGTATTTTAAGAGGCATGACTTGGGTCAAAATTTCTTCCATTGCTCTGCAGCCAGAGCACACGCGTTTCTTTTTCTTCCCACTCTATCCATTCTGTTCTTAACTATCTGTCCATTGGTAGTACAGATCTAGTATCAATTAATTTTAGCTCATAGCTTTCCATTTGTTTGCTCCAGATAGATTCATTTATTCACACTAGTCTCATGCTATAGCTCCTTGATTTTGATCTCTAAATCACTCATTTTATTATTTTGCCGTTTCATCTCATTTTTCAGATCTTTCAGTATGTGATTAAGCTCCTGCAACTCTGCCATCAAAACAACCCTGTCTTAAACGTTCTGTATTTTGTCTTTCATTTTGTTGACTTCCTCTTGCTGGCCTTTTATTCTTTGCTTCCTTTCAGCTATGTCTTCAGCTATCCCCATTAGTTTCTGGTTCATTCTGGGATGGCTTTGAATGCTGCCAGCTGCTTAACTTGCTGTTCCTTTTCCTCCACCCTGCGTTTTATTTTATTCTTCTGCTGGGAACCACTTTTGATTCCTTTTTTCTTGGCTCACTGTACAAAGTTGTGGGTTCAAGCAAACCTCTAAACTGGGCTTGCTGGTACTTTCTGTTTCTTCCTCTCGCTAATACATGAACTTTTCCAAAAAAAGGAAATGTATGGGTAGGAAATGTCTTAGCCAATATGTAGAAGCCTTGGTAGGAGTGAGGTGAAGGCCATTTCTGGCAAAGCAGATTGGCCTGTAAATCATTATCTGTCATGCTGCCACACACTGGATCCCCTTGAAATGATACCAGCTAGTATGCTAATCCTTAAAATCACATTTTTGATTGCAGTTTTAGCATCATTTTTGGAGAAGGTAAGATAACGCCCATGACTATTGCCTTCCCACTTCAGACACATACATAAGGAGCTCAACAATAACATCTCTTTGCATTTCCATCTGCGTCTTCCTCAGTGTAGAATATCTGGGATCGTTTATCCTGACATGGGCAATGATAAGAGCATTATCGCACTTTGGGTGAAGGGTGCTAAGGCCCCTGATCACATAACAAATCATAGCACTAGATTTATCACAAGAGTATGCTGCCTACTTATATTCATAAGAATGTGTTAAAAAGCCTGATGTGCTTGGCTTCTCATCTGACTTCCAATAAGAGTGGATTTAATAAAGGACTAGATAAGCTGTTTCATGATTTCTTGGAACATAGGTACTCAAGTAAACAAATTCAGATGTTAAAAACTGAAGTTGTGTTGCATAGGAAGGGTACTTATCTATATGGTGAGAGTGGGACAGGGAGTGTGTATAAGGATGACGACTTAGCATTTCATTTAACTTTTACCCATAGTGATAAAACAATATGGGATATTTTAGGAAACATTGGAACATCCTCCTGACCTCATCTGATATAAATGGTGCTATAGGATTTAATCTACACTTTGTTTTTAATAACAAAAAGGAATTTAAAGCAATTACTTTGTTATCCTGAATCTAAGAATTATAATGTACTTGTTAATCAACAGAAATATTTTTCATGCATTAGATGTGCACATACATACTTCTTTCAAATTCTTATATACATCCTGTCATAAAAAGAAATTATTGCATTTTGTCTACATGCAGACTGTGATAGTATGAATGTTGTGGATTCAACAAAATGTAATAAGTGCACCTCATTCTATGTGAGTAAAACCAACAGGAGGTTGAAAGAACATATTGCTGAACAAATATATGACATTAGGAAAAACAATCAAACTAATTCATTAGTAAACCATTATTTGAATATGGGCAAAATCATGCTTTTAAATGTTTCTGTTGCATTTAGTATATTTAGATTGTAGGAAAAGTGATATCTTAAATAAAATTAAACAGAAAGAATTCAGTTGGATTACACTGTGTAATGCCACTTCATCGCCAAGCTTAAATTTAGTCTTCAAACATGAAGAGTTTAAATCATTAATTAATTCTGAAATAGTGTGCTTTTAGATACTTGATAAAGTACTGATAGAATTTGAAAACTTGCCATTTTATATTATTTTATTAAAGTTCATCTGGTGTGCAACTGAGTTGGTTATTTTGTTTTTATTTAGCCTTTTTTGAATGTGGCTTATTAATTCTACTGAACTATCTACTGCTTTCATTTTGATGCACATTCAAGACAGGAGATTTCTCATGAACTGCAACATTCATTATATTTTTCTGGCATGTAAAATACCTTTATTTTCATTCTGTAATTTGTGCTTCACATTAATTTTATTTAGTCACCTATCCGTTTCTGAAGACTGTTTCACTGCCTTATATCCTGCACTGTAAAAAAGCTTCCTAAAATCTGGTCATAGCCTTCCCACCTTTGAATGCCAACTGTTCTCCCCTCTTCTCATCTTCTTCTCTCATTTCCCCTCAAACAACCTTTTATTCTTCGTAATCACAGAATTGCTTATAGTTTCTCCTGTTTTTCTGGAAAAATATCTAAAGACTTTAATGTTTATTCACAAATGTTGAATTGTTTCAACAGTCCTTTCACTGCCTTATTAAACGTCATTTGGATGTCTTCAAATGGTCTAACATTTAGCTTGATTTGGTTTCTAAAGCAGAACAAAACACCAACAGATGTAAAAAAGTAAAAGCACTCAGCTTCTTTGGACTACAACTCTGTTGTTCTGTCATAGGTTTTACTTGATTTCCTCATCCATCTGCTACAGTATTACAGTTACTGTTACAGTATTCAATGTGGTTTAGTCTTGTGAAATGTGGTTACCAGATCCTTTTCCTCTACAGGTATCCTATTACTACTTCATCCATGTTCTGTAATCTGCCAGCGGTATTGTTCCCAGCTGTATTACTTCATTTGTTTTCTGCAGTGAATTTCAGCTACCATTTATCTGCCCACTCACAAATCTTATCCAACTCTCTTTCTAACTCTTCTCCTTCCTCTGAAGTCCCAGAGCTTCAGAAGGTCTTTATCTCATAACACAAAGAGAAATCACAAAGAAAAATCATAGAAACTTCCTGGCCCTAGCAGTGAAATCCTTGGCTGTTGACTTAACTAACATAATCACTTTCTGTTCAGCAGACAACAGTCTTATTACAATACCACCCAGTAGACAGATAAATACCAAGTTGTTAGCCTGGGAGGCACACTGAACACACAATCTCTTTTTAGGGGTGACCCAGGTGAAATGGCTGGTTAAGTGATTTGCCCAAGGTAGGAAAATGAAAGCTAAGGGAATCAAACCCTGCACAAGAAGAATTATAGCTTACAACCTTAACCTCTACACCAGTTGCCAGACTAGTATAAGGTCAACTGTTAACCAATGTAACTTAATATCTACCTGTACATATACACTACTTATGCAATTAGCCATTCGTACTATGCTATATAAAAAGCTTAAATAAGCTTAAGACTGACGTCAGTCTCTCAATATGTAGTATGCTTTTCATTGATGTGGAAAGATCAGAAGACTGTGGGTTATATTCCCAGGTTTCATTCTGCCATTTAGTATAGACAATTAAGACTATGAGCTGTTACTAAGCTGCTTTGGTACTTACGTATTATCACAACCAGATTTCCGCACTGACATTATTCTGTCGGTGTGCGCGGAAACAGGTTGCTTAACCTAAAAAGGGGTCTGTCGAGAATTAAGCATTAGTCTGTCTCAGTGGGTATGAACCCAGAAGAGGAGCAAGGGTGAAATTTTGTACTTGTGGATGATGTGCCTCATTGCTCCTGTAAGTCCATGTTGCCGAAACGCTTTACAGTACCTGCATTTCTCACTACAATGTCAGGAAATGGAAAGTGAGTCACGGAAAATACCCTGCAACCTTCTACAGTGTACATTTGTCAAGCCCAAGGATTGCTGCCTTTCCTACTTTATGTATCAAGATTTTCACTTAAGGTACTATTAGAAACTGTCCCCATTTGGGAAGCAAGCAATGCCCACACCTTACACAAAACAGCAGATACAATGTCAGTTTCTGAAAACACCTCCTGTTACTAACACTTGGGAAAATATCTTACTTCCTGATGGTGCGAGTCTTCTTGTCATTTGTGGCACGTAGCATGGTTTTTCAGTCTGACCTGCTCATATGTTTACAGCTAGTTTTGGTTAACATTTTATTTTTAACAATCTTTTCTGTGTCTGTGTTTGCCTTCTCTGAAGGAAGCCTTCCATTCAGTGCAAGGAATCCATTCATCAGAACGGTCGCAGACATGATAACGTAAGTGTGCATGTGTAATGCATGCAAAAACTAGAAGAGGGTTTTCGGAAATGTTTCTTTTCCTGAAGGTAATGCAAACTTAATCCACAGCAGTAAACACTGTAAATACCACATTGCAGTGTTTCATGGCCTCCTTTCTATAGAAGTATGCGAAATTCAGAACCACGAAAATCTGGTTGTGATAATACGCAAGTACCGCTGCTTTATATAGCCCAGAGTTTGGTTCTCTCAGCCTTCATTTGCCTATTATAAATTGTGTTTACCATTAGAAAATTAACTTCTTTTTCTCTCGATTTTTTTTTTTATTTTTCAAATACATTTGAAAGAAGATTAACTTCTGATGCAGATTGGTTACTCAGTAACTCAGGGATTTTGATTTCTATTTTTCAGTGTACTGTATGTTTAAAAACAGTATAAACCTCTACGCACACACACACACACACACACACACACACACACACACACACACACACACACACACACACACACACACACACACACACACACACACATTTATGGACTGTCATACATATCACACATGCATATAAGATGGAAACCACAGACTGAAAAAAATATTTTAAATTTGCATCCAGAAAAGCCTATGACTTGTAACACAGGCAGATTCTTTAATTCTGTGTGTAGTAAGATAATCCTACATCTTATTCTGTAACTAAAAGATGCTGATCATGAGATGGTAATGATTTATAAGAGAAAATAACAAACACTGCTGTCTCATTTAGTACTGTTTACATGCTACCATTGTGTAACAGAATTGTAATAAATAGAAATGCATTTTGTCATTCATAAAAACAAAAAAAAAAACGGAAAGTCCGGAAGTGTAAATAAATGGTGGAAAAATAATAAACACTATATGAGTGCAGTAGTCAGGAACTAAGCATGCCAATGAAGTAAAAAAAAAAAAAGTTTTAATACATTATAGGCAAAAACAGTGGTTAAGCGCTTTCATCGGTTACAAACAGACATCATCAGAACCACTAATACCATAAAATTATCAGGTTAAATAAACCAAGTAAAGAGACACACCTCCCTACCTAGCCAATAAGCACACAACAGTAAACACATAATTGCCTAACCATAAATTGGCTCATGAATAATTATAAATATAGCTCAAACATGTTAAATAGCTTTACAAAAAAAACTTAATTGTTCAAAAATAAAAAATAAAAATAAATGCCAACCAGTCACAGTTAATATATTAAAAGGTGTACATTTAACCCCAAAATCATATAGTCCTATACCATATTATGTCTTTTCTTAAGAAATAAGAATTTATTTCCATCGCAAGTAAACTTAAGAAAGGATTTAATATGGTGTAGGACTATGTGATTTTTGGTTTAAATATGCACCTTTTTATATATTACTTGTGACTTGGGATTTATTTTTTATTTTTTGAACAGTTAGGGGTTTTTTTTGTAAAACTATTTAACATGTTTCAGCTATATTTATAATTATTCATGAGCCAATTTCTGGTTAGGTAATTGTTATGTGTTTACTGTTGTGTGCTTATTGGCTAGGTAGGGAGGTATGTCTCTTTACTTGGGTTATTTAACCTGATGATTTTATGGTATTGTCGCCTCACAGCAAGAGGTTCTCCCGTTTGATTCTCGGCTGGAGCGTCTTCTGTGTGGAGGCTGCATGTCCTCCCCATGGTTGAGTGACATCTAAAGACATGCAGGTAGTTGTGTGCATGAATGGGTGTGCCTTCTTTGAAGGTTGGTCGTCGGGCTGGCAACTCAGCACCATAAAAAATCCACTGCCAACCATGAGCAGACCGGAGTTCCGCTGTGGCGACCCCTAACCGGGAAAAGCTGAAAGACATTAATTTAGTGGTTCTGATGATGTCTGTTTGTAATCAGTGAAAGCACTTAACCACTGTTTTGCGATAATTTATTAAAAGTTTTTTTTTACTTTATTGGAGTGCTTTGTTCCTGACTACCACGCTGGTGTAGTGTTTATTAATTTTGTCATTCATGCGGTTAAGGTGTTATTTGTTAGAAAAAGATAATGTTTGTCCTCTTGTAAGCATCAGTAAAGCCACAAACGATTTGTGTTAGCAGAGGACAGATGGAATGCAACATCTCTGTGCTAGTTATCCAGTTTACATGATACAGACAAGTACTTTCTAGTATTTGCAGTTATGCAGAGTCAAGTGATGAGTCTCAAAGTATATATAATTAGAAAGCATGCAATAGCTTTTTGAAGAATAACCAAAATCTGAAATGGCCTTAGATGTAATATTAACCATTTCTACAGTGAGGAACTCAGATTGTGTAGTATTTTGATGACTTTGATCTGTTTTGTGTCCTTTGTCAAAGATACATTGCAGCCACGGATCATGAGCCCACAGATGCTCGAAAATCCTTCCCCTGCTTTGATGAGCCCAACAAGAAGGCAACATACAGCATATCCATTGTACATTCAGACCCATATAAGGCCATCTCAAACATGCCTGCACAAGTAAGTGTAAATTCTTGAAGTGCTAGTAACTGATTTTGTTTGCTTGTGCAATGCATTGTAAGTAGTAAATGTGTTAGAAAATATTTTAGTTTACCATTCACCTGGAATTCCTACATGCTAAGTAGCATATAAAATTGACAATATATTCAGACAGGACAGATTTTACTTTGACAATAAGCATATCAACTGATTTTAACAGCAGCCATATAGCAGAAGTTTTAATGTAATAGCATGTGGATAACTGTATCTATCAGCCTTGCATTTGATTCTTAAATCCTTTATTTTGTATACATAATAGCCGAAGTTACCTTGTGGTAACTTTTTATATGCAGAGACAGCTCTACCATGGTCATGCAACACCAAGACATGAAGCCCTGCAATGGGCTGTTTCTGCAGCCATGCTGGATGCTAATGAGGCATTCTACAGGAGAATCATATACTAAACAGCCATCTACTTTTGCCCAGAAATGCTTGCAATAAGGAATGACTTGCCTACATAATGGCCACCTCTAGCAAATCATTTTAATAAACACAGCCAAATAATAGCCCCCAGATTTAACATTTATTCATCATACCTTTGTAGCACTTAAACATAACATGGGTCGGGGAGGGGGGGCAACCCCTAGACACCAAGAAGAACTTTTACATCTTCTGCTGTAATGGCACTTAAACATAACAGGGATTGGGGTGAGCCACTAAACACCAGGGAAAACTCTGAAGATGTGGGATGGGGGTACATTTCACATCGGGGATACTCTATGTAGCGTGTCTTAAAAAATTAATTAAAACAAATACATGGTGCAGGGAACCACTAGAGACCAAAGATACTCTAAGTAGCATGCCTTAAAAGCAATAAAACGGATTCCATCTGTACCTGCCCACATCCCACAGAGGATATTAATCCTCTGGACCACTACTACACCCACAGATGTAAAGGAAAATTAGGCTTTGAAAAAATATGTAAACTGCAAAGGGGGGAAAGGCTTCATCCCCTGCACCCCTGGCAGGAGAATCCTGAGAATTAAGCTGCTATACTAACTGAGAAGTTAGCACAGTAGACTTAGTAGTAACATATAATAAGGATCTGAGTATTAGTAACATATAATAAGGATCTGAGTATTAGTAACATATAATAAGGATCTGAGTATTAGTAACATATAATAAGGATCTGAGTATTAGTAACATATAATAAGGATCTGAGTATTAGTAACATATAATAAGGATCTGAGTATTAGTAACATATAAAAAGGATCTGAGGTATTACTCAGCTCATTCAACAGTTTGTGATTTACGGGGAGAGGAACAGCGAACATTAGCATATCTCTCAACTTTCTAGTGCAACAAATCATGTCACAGTCAAATTTAATGGTTGGACAAAATCAGGACAGGATTTAACTATTTCTTCTGCAAACTTAGAAAGTCAGTGGTATAGCATCTTTTGCACTACCATGCATTTACTGAACAATATGAATTATAAAACCCTAATGTCTGCCTTTAATGGCTGACTGTAATCATCTTTGATTTACAAGGGCAGGAAAAAGAGATATCAGAGATGTTCTGACAACACAGGAACGTGTAATAGGTATGTTGTCTGAGTGTTTGAGTGCGCATGTGAGCGTGTGTGTGTGTGTGTGTGTGTGTGTGTGTGTGTGTGTGTGTGTGTGTGTGTGTGTGTGTGTGTGTGTGTGTGTGTGTGTGTGTGTGTGTGTGTGTGTGTGTGTGTCTGTGCATGTGTGTTTGTGTGTGTTGTATGAGGGAGACTGATGGAGGTGCCTCTGCTAACTCAATGGATCAGCTAACATTGTTAACTGCCACATGGAGGTGCTGAGTCGCATGGTCCTTTGGCTGACCAAGTTCATAAATGACTACACATCGGGAGGAATCATAGATTCCCCCATGACACAGACCTCTTACAAGAAGATCTAACATGGACAAATGACTCATGCCAAACTCTGGGACTAAAACTCAATGCCAAGAAATGCATTATAGTGCCTTTTGGGATAACTGCCACCCAGGCTAATTATTCCATCGATCCAGTAGTTAGGGGTCTAGGAACATATGTAGACAGTAGTCTGTCCTTTGACTAACATGTAACCAAAGAAGTAAGGAAATCATTCTATGTCACTCAACATATAAGTAAGGGGATGGCATTTAGGTCCATGGAAGTCCTAGTGTCACTTTATTCGGCCCCTATCAGACCTATTATTAAGTATACTGCCCCCTTTGGCACGTAACTGACCAAACATATGCAACAGCTGGAATGTCTTCAAAGGTTTCTTATGAAGAGAATCAGGGTATAAACACACTGTTCTATATGTATCGCTTTAAAGCTGTATCTTTATGCTATGTCTCCTATAGGTTACTGATGCTATCTATGCTTGACATACAAGGCATCCTCAGCTCCAGCCCTTATGAACCTTTTGCACATCAAAACAATGAACAGCATCAGAATCATTAGATCCAAGGATTTAATTTTGCTTTTTACATCAATAAGACATGTTGGCAAGACAGATAGATGTCTTAGAGAATCCCCATGTTCTGTAACAGGCTCCCCGTCTGTTTGAATCAGAGTCCATCTCTAGCTCTTTTTAAGTCTAACTTTGACCAATGGATGGGAAATGAGAATTCGCCCAGGTCTGTCTTCACGTCTTTTATGGACAGAGGCAGATAGTAGTGCTTAAACAAACCTCTAGAAACTTTCTACCTCACATATTCTCCTAATAAATGCCCGTGATAGACAGTACATTACACGTTTATGTAACTGCAATATGCAGAAGTGTGCTACAGTTTGAAGGAAATCCTGTATGCTACTGCAGTCACACTTATGCTCCAGTATGCATTTTAGGTAATTTTCCCTGGACACTGTGAAGGGGGTAGTGATCCACACACACCAATTATAAAGGCACTGCCTATTGTGCACTGCATTTTTACTGTCATAAACATGACAACTGTCCAGTCTGCTGCTGATGCCTGCCATACTGCCTTCTGGCTCATGTTGTCTTGTGGGGCCATGGACATTATTTTTTCCTCTGTGCATTTGATTATTGAAGTTGTGGACATGACACTGTATTCTTCTCTTTGCCCACAGGGAATCTGGAACAGCGACATTTCTCTGCAGCTAGATGTCACTTCAGCCATATGTCGCCAACCAAATGTACCATAAGGAACTGCCTTATTGCCTAGACTCCTAAACATGTGCAAATGACTGTGTCCTGTCCAACCCCTAACATATATGCTCATGATGATGTCTGATGCACAGTGTAGCAAGTCCTCTTTGCAGATTATTGCACCCACCTCTGCCGCAGCTATGGTACTGTTGCTACATGTTTCTAACCTCACTCTTTATCCTGCATTTCTACTGTTGGTACAACTGGTATGAAAGATCCTGCCAAGTTGTGCACCTGCTGCCTCTGCCATATATACAGCATATTGTGCCACACACATCATAAATATTGCTGCAGAGTTCTGTACTATATTATAGTTCCTCTTCTGATGCATCTAAGCACTGGAAGAATCCCTTTAGAAAGCTGAACACTAGCTCCACCATATTACATGTTTGACATGTGTTGCCATTCCCTGCATGGTCTGGGAACCGTAGATGGAGTCGTCAGCCAGGGCACTAAGATACATATTTGGCATTGCCAGAAGCACACAGCAAACAACATTTTTTGTATGTCGCCTGCTCCCTGCTTGCATGATACCTGTGTGTTCAGACCTCTCTCTTTAGCCTATATGTGTATCCACCAATTACATATCTCTATTGCAAATCATCATCACCATCATCAACACCCTTTTTCCCATCTTCTACATGGGGCCATGGTTTCACATCAACAGTCCCATAACTGTTGATTCAGTGCCACTATTGCAGGTATTCTCCCACACTGTCCTTCCATCTCTTAGCTCGATGTCCTTGTTTTTACTTGCCTTCTTCCTGTCTGTCCCAAATATTCTTCACATATTGTTTGCTGCTTTCCTGCACATGCCCAAATCATTGTAATATGCTCTCTTTGACTTTCTCTGCAATTGGACCTACTTGGGCTTCTGCTCTGATGTCCTCATTTCTTTATCTGTCCCACAGTGTGCATCCTATCACATGTCTCAGACCCTTTATCTCCATTACCTCTAGCTTCCTCAACAGCTCTGTTGCCTTTACTGCCCAGATTTCTGTACCATTCAGTAGTACTAGTCACACCATTGTTGTATACACTGCACGTTTTGGCTTCTTTGTGATTCTTCTGTCATGCACTACCCTTGACAAGCTGTGCCAGTTGGCTGCAGCCCCTCTAATTCTAATTTGATCTCCTCCTTCAGACTTCCCTTCTCCTCAACCCCCTCCTCCCAGGTACTTGAAGCTGTTAACTTGTTCCATTATATTCCCTTTTATCTCACCTTAGCTTCTTCTGATTTCCCATTTGTTGCCATTACAACTGTCGTATTGGCACTCCATTTCATCCAGTGTGCCTTCAGCTTTGCATTCCATTACCTTATCCTTTCCTGAAGCTCCACATCATCTGCATACAGTAACATTGCTTTTCTGTGCCCTGTGACCAGTATGAACAGCAGTGGGCTCAGAGATGAACCCTGATGCATACCCATTCCAACTGGGAACCCCTGAACTAATTAGTCTGCACTAATCCTACCAATGCTTCTGGAACTTCAGACCATTGCAGGACTGCCCAAAACCATCTTCCTTGGGACATTGTCATATGCTTTGTCCCAGTCTAGGGATGCACATTTGGACTCTTTCTTCACCTCTAGCTTGTCCTCAACTATCTGTCTCACTGTAAACACTTGGTCAATTGTTCTGCACCCTGATGTGTATTCAAACTGCCAATTTGACTACGCTGTGTATTCATTTATCAATCACTCTCTCTAGAACTTTCATGCAATATGATAGCTCTGTACTGCCCACAGCTGTTTATGTCCCCTTTGTTCTTGAACAATGGCAGTGGTATGCTCATTCTCCAGTCTTTAGAGATGCACCTTTCTCTCCACACTGCTATAAGTACAATCAGGAGTCATTTCTCCCCTATCTCACACAGCATCTTTATCACATCTGCTGTGATCTCATCTAAGCCTGCTGCTTTCTCTGACTTTCCCTGTGAGAACTCTCCTCACAGAAAGTTTAGTATAGTACTGGATATGTGCGTTATTGGAACTGCCTGGGTGGCACACATTTTCATTATAAATAATGCCCCGGGTATTACAGATCACTTGCAGTTAAGGGAGTGGAACCCCATCCTGTTGATGATTCATAGTTCCTCTGCCTCAGGTGGGCCTTGATGACAATTTGTGAGCAAACTGTGTCTCCCAGGTACTCATGGAAATGGGCATTGTTGGAAAAATGTCTGCCTGTGTGGTGCTGGTTCTCTCCTTTGCACTTCTGGCTAACCAGATATGTTCCTCTCCATGCTGCAGAGTAATGATGAGGAACTTATTCAGAATTTTTAGGGATGACATCTTCAATATCCATAACATGTCTCTAGCAGGTCACTGAAAGGTCCTTGTAGGCAAGATGTACACATACCTTACTATCCACTGGAATCGGTACAAATGGCTTCTTCCTTGATTTCACTTGTCAACAATCTAGTTCAGCAATATCCCTTACAGTCACCCTGTCTATATGGAAATGGTCTAAAATCTGCTGATCAGTAAGATGGTAGCATGTCAGGCACTGACATTACCTATGTTGCTGTAATGGATGGCTATAATGCACAACACTGCAGACACTGGTTATGATGGCAGCTAATAACAGACATTGCTAAGCTACCCACTGCTGAGCCAGTCCTTGCTCCCCTCACATTCACTGTTACTCTTAGTGTAAAAAGGTGCAAGCCGTGGTGTGCACTGCAACCATTTTATGAGTTTATGCATAGTTCTACCAGTTTTTGTGTCATCCTTTGCCATACATTGCGTGTCTGTATTGCATGGAATAATAGCATTTCCATGTTATTAATCACTTATTATCATGTACTTCATGCTGTACTATTTTGCACCATGCACGATCATGCTTTCTTGCATCTTTGAATCAACCTCTGTGCTGCTATTGGTAATTGGTAATTTGTGCTGCACAGTACATTAGGCATCTATGAGTCATGACCCAAATTTTGCTTTTAAGCAGTGATCTTTATTCATCTAATATCACTTCTCTGTGTATATTATAATGACTAAAACAACTCCAGAAGCTGTCTCTAAAGCAAAGCAGAAAAGTCATCCCATCCCAGTCTTCTTTTTCTTCACTTGTATTTGTTTTTCACTTCTCCTCTATAATACATATCTGTTCATTATATGCCAAACTCACTGCCTCAGATGTAACTCATCCACCTTGGTAGCTGAATAACCAAAATAGTATTAATGAATCCCATTTTACTCTTCAAAATTTCCTTAGATTGTGAATAAAAATAATATAAGTGTACATTAAGGAAAGATTGTTCTATTAGAAGTAAAGTTTACTCAATAAGTGAAAATGTTACTGTCGAAACAGCAAATTATTTAAGGAGCATCTCGCAGGAACTGGTACATATCATATCAGTCATCTTAAAAGAAACTCAGGATCATTGTTTTTTAGCTGGCAATTTACACTCTGATTTTTTGATACCCTATAATAAGAATATATGGCTAGTACCTAATATACTTGCGGTTCATGGAACACCCCAATATGCTCCAGAGATGTGAAAAAAACTAGAAGTTTGTGATTGCAGTGATGATCTTAAGCAGCTTGTTATGTGTTTGAGGCAGAGATGTAAGACATTCACCTCAAGAGCATGGAGAATCGAAGCTTGAGATGTGACTCCTGATATCCATGTCAAGAACAGATAAGTAGTACTTTTGACTACAGTACCTAATCATCATACTTTGTACTACATGGAGCTTCTGCTACTCTGGTCAACTTCTACTTAGAAATGGAATAAGATGTAAGAAGGGAAAGTGCAATACAGCTTTAAAAGTAATACAACACTTTGCCCTCCCACAAAAAGGCCAGAAAAGGGGAATTATAATCAATCGAGAGCTTTAAATGCTGCTTATAATCAATCAAGAGCTTTAAATGCTACTAGGCACTTCACTCTACCACACTTCTATTTATTAGTGTGGCAGTGTGAAGTATATTATAGCTTTTAAAACAGTTAAGATGCTTCAGATGCTGTTTTCTGCTGTGGCTTTATACCTGGATCATGACAACTTTCAAAGATGCATACCGATGTTTGTTATAAACCTTTGAAAACTAATATGTTTTAATCCCATGGGTGAGCAGAGTATAGCTCCAATTTTGGATCTTAACAAGTATACTCCATGTCCCTAAAAGATGTTGTGCACCTTTCTGACATAGAAGAGGTGGTTAATAAAGTAAGTTAAGTGACTTTCAGCACTATTTTATCATTTTGTGGTAGAAGATAAACAACAGCAACCAAAGAGCAGAGGTGGACAGATGAATGTACCCCTTTAGCTCTAAAACCTATCATGCATGCCATTCGGCCACACTTTTTAGTGAAGTAACAAGAAATGTAGGACAGCTTTTAAAGCTATTAGAGTATCAGAGATACACTCTGCATTTGGCTGATGTCTCCAAGGCAGAGCTGGGTGTTTTCAAGCATATCATGCAGTAAATCATTTTGTGCTGCTTCAGTTTATTCCTTTTCTTATACCTTATAGCCTAGTACACACCTATGAACCTATAAAATTCACCCCGGGGTTCACTCTAGTGGCTCTACTCTACAGAGGCACTGGGAAGTAAGGTCGGGGGACACAATGCCAGGGTAATCATATGGGTTAGGCTTATAAAGGCTCCAGGGTCATTAGCCTAGTACACACCTATGAACCTATGAACCTATACATTGGAACAGCTAAAGGTCCATATACTACACATAATTGTGCAACAATACTTTATGTTACAACTTTCAAGGCTCCAAAGTTTGTTCTTTGTTATGTTTTCTTTTTCTGTGTCTGTAACGGATAGTTTATAGAGAGGTAAAGCTCCATGCACTACAACCAGTTATGACTGGGTTTCTTTGATTATAACCAGATTGTTATATGTTTTCAAAATGGATGTCAATACTTACTTCCCAAGCTTTGTTTCACTCAATTGAGGTGGCTTTCTTACTATCCATTATGAAGCATACAACAGTTTTGACTGCAATGTTTATATATGTTTTATTCCTCAAATTACAGTCTGTTTTATAGTAGGCTTTATGGTGTGTACATGAGTAGTTTAAATGGTGTTATAAAACATCTTGACTGAGAAGTGCATAGAAATTAAATTGCATTGCTCTGCAGTTAATTGCATTAGCAGCCTTCATCATTCAGTGATATTATTTCTACTAAACTTGGTAGGTGATTAGTTTAGTTTAAAAGACACATTTAACTATCCAAAAGTTACTTTAAAAGCTCACTGCTTGTTATTTTGACAACTAATATCTTTATTTCCTATCTTTGTTTCTTTTAGTCCTCAACAGTACTGAACTCTGGCAAGTTTAAAACAACTTTTGAAAAATCTGTCCCAATGAGCACATATCTTGTTGCTTTTGCTGTTCATCGATTCACATATGTTGAAAGGATCTCATCAAGGGGGATTCCAGTAAGTTTATTTTGTTTTATCTAGTTTAACAAACCACAGTTGAGTGTAAAGAGACACTTTCCATTACTGATTTCGAAGTGAATGGAAAACAGTCGAGGTAAGATCTGGCAATAATTGAAATATGTTGTAAACATTCTTGCAGAAGGATTTTTAGAACAGCATATTCATAACATTTACAGTTTGTTGGTCTCAATATGTCTACATTGTCATATATGTGTGTGTACTCTGTATACTCAACAATACCACTGCATGCTCCGTGATATATGTCCTTACACTCTGTTCATACTTATTTCTGTGGTTGCTGTGCTCCGCTGTCAGCTCCCTTTGTTTGGATTCTGGTCTCCTTTTTTGTTTGAGGGCACTCCTTCAGCATTGTGGGCCCCTCCCTTTTTTCATTTTTCATGAAAGCTAAGAACCAAATTTCACAAGTATTTATTTTACTTTTATTTTATTTTCATTTGTTAAAAAAAGTAAAGAAATGATCACCATTGACCATTTTCAACATCTTCCCAACAGAAGACTAATGTACATTTACAAAAAGTAGCAGTATTACAACAGTGAGGCATTTCAAAATAATTCAGAATACATTATTGTTGTAAAAACAGTATACAGACAAGAGCTAAAGAAAACAAGTAAAGTATAATATAATGGTAGCTGAACAGTTTTCTAGTAGAAAAATAATATGCAAGATTTAATATTACTATTTTAAAGCTACAATAGCCCCACAAGGAATATTCAAACTGTGAAAAGATTGGGAGTCTATATATATATATATATATATATATATATATATATATATATATATATATATATATACTGTGGTGGTGGTGCTGCGGTAATGTTGTCGCCTCACAGTAAGACATTATCCTATTCGATTCTCAGCTAGAGCATCTTCTGTGTGGACACATGCATCAATGGGCATAACTTCATTGAAGGTTGTGCTTCAGAGCTGGTAACTTGGCACATAAAAATCTACTGCCAATCATTAGTGGACCGGAGTTCTGCTGTGGTGACTCCTAACTGGGAAAAGCCAAAAGACACAATATATATATATATATATATATATATATATATATATATATATATATATATATATATATATAAAGACCCCAATCTATAGGAGCTACAAAAATGTTTTTGCAGGGGGTCAAGCCCCCCTGCTCTACCTGCTGCTTATTTATACCATCTCTGAAATCCCTGAACAGTGCAGGAAAGGAAAAATCTCCCCAAGTTGCACTACTCTGTGACTGGACATGATGGCAAAAAATAAAGTATAAAAAATACCCTCAAGTAACCAGAAGAACAAACTCCCAAAGAAATACTGTGACTATATGAACACACACGCACCAAAATACAGCTGATGAAATGAAATAACATTAATGCCTTGATCAGATTTAATCTGACTGACAGGAACGTTGATAAACTATTGTTAATCCATCTGAAATACATAAAATGGTATGGGGGGAGAAAGAGTGAGGAATGCGGGATGTGAGAGAATGAAGGAGAGAGTAAGGAGGTGTTATGTGGAGAAAAGTAAGTTAAAGTGAATTATGTTGGAGAATATATTGGAGAAGAGAAAGGAGAGGTGGGTAGTCTTGATTCATGTAACAATGCTTGCTAGAAAACATTTGCACTTGTCTTCCTGGAACAGAATATTTTTCATTTGGGTTCTGAATTCATAGAAGGAGAGGGTTAATCATAGCTTGATAAGGAGTGAGGAAACAGCACACAATAATCTGATATGGATAGAAGTTAAGACTGAGAGTGCTGTAGATCAGTGAGTCTACATACTGCTGCAGTGCAGTGCAGCACTGCTCTATCTTTTGGGGATTGTCTTAAAGCTTTGTTATATAGAGGTGTGTGAATGCATCCTAGTGTAATTTGCAGAGTCTAGCAACTGTGCTTTAGCTATTAATCTTCATAGAAATAGCATAGCATTGTATTATAGATCCGTGGGACTTTGTGTTAAAATGCAACAAGTAACCGAAAAGCACACAACTTCCAAACAGAAAAAATGCAGTTGTAGGCGCTGTTCTCCAGTAACAATAAAGGTTTTCCTCTTAATAAAACATGGAAACTCAATTTCAATAAATTCAAGGTCCAAGTCCAACAGACCACTAGGTAAAACGTTTCAAGACACCAATTTATTTGACAAAAAAAACAGATTAAGCGCTTTCATCTCCCATGTGGAGACTTCATCAGAATCTGTTACACATACAAATCTTTAGTTTAAATACATCTAAGTAAAACACACTTAATTAATCTTGACTTCTAATAGGCTGGCCATTAATTGACACTAATTAACATTGAGGTAATGCTGAACCAAACCTTTGGTAATTTACACTTGAATGTTAATACAAAGTTGTAGAGGTTCATAGGAATTCATGATCTTAACATTTCATAATTTTGTTTCCAACTTATATAAATGTTGTAAAAATTAAATATAAGTAAAATCATCAAATAAATTGTGACAGGAAATACTCATTTCTTATTAATACATTAGTTTGGTGTATAAATACCAATAAATATATAAAAATATAAAAAAATATATATATGTATGTAAAATATATATATATATATAGTATAAAAATATTGTATGTTAAAACCACATTTATTCTTGTACCTTAAATAGTGTTAACAACTATATTTTAAGCTACACCCTTAATAAAAATAAAATATATTATATGTACATGCTCCATAAGGACTGAATCTGAATATTTTATTTATTTATTTATTTGTTTACATAAGTTACAACAGTTAACCATCTATCGATGTCTCTTTGGGTCATCAGCGAGAATCTTAAGGGCTGGGTTGATGGATATGTGGTCATTCAATCCATAATTTCCACATGCGTCCAACCTTAACTGCCAAACCATCTCCCTAAATTCCAGTTTGGTTTCCCAATCCCCCCCCTCTCTTGCTTCACCACCTCTTCCAATATCCAAAATTTAAAATCTGCATCTCTACATATCCGGGTATGTCTAAATAAGGCGTTGTTGTCATTCATTTTGATAATATCTCTATTGTGTTCATATATATGTGCCCTTAAATTACATTCAGTTTTCCCTATGTAGTATTTCAGACATTTCTTACAGTAACACAAATATACCACCCCTTTTGTGTAACAACTGTAGTATTTACTACCTATCAATTTCAAATTTATATTTGGTAGTTCCAATTCTTTAGTATCTGCCATAAAAACACATTGTGCACACCTACCACATCTAAAAGTACCATATTTACTACTTGCTCCACTTGGAAAGTTTTTCTTTTTCTCAAGTATATTTTTCAAATTTCTGTTCTTCCTAAAAGCATATCTAAGTGGTAATTGGAAAACATCTGTCTTATTAGACATTTTACTAAACATTCCCCATGCATCGTTGATGCATTTTTTAATCCATCTGACACCATTAAAGTGTGCCAAAACCAAAAAAGGAAGTTTCTCTTCCTCATCTTTTCTGGTGCTAAACGTATTTTCTACCCCAATAGTACCTATGTTTGTTAGTAGGGGTTTGTATAATGTATCCAATCTATCTGTTACAACTTTTTTGTTTGATTCAATCATGTGGTCAGGATATCCCCTTTCCTTGAACATATTGTGTAGTATTTCCATTTCTTCCATCAGTTCAGTGTCTGATTAATTAAGTGTGTTTTACTTAGATGTATTTAAACTGAAGATTTGTATGTGTAACAGATTCTGATGAAGTCTCCACATGGGAGATGAAAGCGCTTAATCTGTTTTTTTTTGTCAAATAAATTGGTGTCTTGAAACGTTTTACTTAGTGGTCTGTTGGACTTGGACCTTGAATTTATTGAAATTGAGTTTCCACATTTTATTAAGAGGAAAACCTTTATTGTTACTGGAGAACAGTGTCTACAACTGCATTTTTTTCTGTTTTAAAATGCAACAATCTGCTAAAATGAAAACCTTGTTCTAATGCCCCAGATAACATTCCATCCTACTTTCTCAAACTAGCTGCTGATGGCACAGCCCTTCCCATCAGATCCTAATTAATCACTCCATCCACGAGTCCTATATACCACTCCTCTGGAAAAAAGCCTTTATCACCCCCCTCCACAAAGGTGGTAACAACTTTTCAATCTCCAACTTTCGCCCAATAGCTATCCTGCCCCCAGCTCCAAGATTCTCAAAAAATGTATCCACCTGCAACTTTTACCCTACCTACAACCAACCATTGACACCAACACAACATGGGTTTAGACCAGCACTGCCCTCCTTTCCTTCCTCGAAATCATCAACTCTGCTCGAGACTCTGGTGACATAGTTTCTACCCTCCTCCTCGACGTATCCAAGGCCTTCGATACTGTCTGTCATAAGCTTATCCTTTCTAAGCTCTCTCATCTTAACCCTCCCTCTTCTTCTATCAAATGGTTCACCAGCTATCTTTCAGCCAGGGAACAAGCTGTAAAATAGAACAACTGTACTTCTTCTTTCCTTCACACCCCAACAGGTGTTCCTCAAGGCTCTATATAGTGTCCCTTACTATTTAATATTTTTATTAATGACTTCCACCAAAAAAATCCCCAGTGCTAAATTTGTCCAACGCACAGATGACTCTACTATCGTCTGCCCCGCCAAAACTCTCCCCAAATTAATAAACCTTACTCAAGAGGCCTTCTCCTCCACCGAGTCCTGGATGCTTGACGACCATCTAGACCTTAATGCCTCCAAATCCAAAATAATGATTTTTTTCCCCTTCTAGACACACTGCTATTGACAAAACATCCTTCTCTATACTCAGTCAAAACAAGGCCTCTATTGAAATAGTTCTCCATACAAAACTTCTGGGTGTCTTTATTGATGACCACCTAAAATGTGACATCCATCTACAAACCAACATAAAAAAAAAAAAATCAAAAGATCGGAATGCTTTATCGTCACAGACGCTACCTTTCTCTTTCATCCAAACAACTCCTATCCACCACCTACCTCATACCCTCTCTTCTATATGGAGTCCCACTACTCATTAATCTCCAATCAACCCTGAAATCTAAACTATCGTCATGCTATAATAAAATTTCTAAGTTTGCCACAGGATCCAAATCCTCCACTCATCATTGCAACTCCCGCCATGCCCTAAACTGGTTGGAACTCCCAAACTACCTAACTTTCATTCAACTAACAACAGCACACAAGCTCATTTTTAAACCCTCTAGCTGTCTGTCTCTCTCCTCTACCTTAAAAATCCACCAGCCACATAGAACACTAAGATCCACAAATTAAAACCTCCTGGAAGTCTACAAACCTTTACATTCTCCAGGGCAGCTCTTACTATCCTTCTCCCTTGCTAGATTATGGAACTCTCTTCTCCCTCACATTAGAACTACCCAGAATCTCCCTTCCTTTAAAACCTTACTCCACTCTTATCTCTCCTCTCTCTGGGAATGCTCCTGTACTCATCCTTCCTGAACCTGACACCTTTCTTTATCCTATCCTATTCAAAACACAGCCATTGTATAAATAATTCTTTTGTCTCCATTATGATGTACTTGAAAATTAATTTGTTATTCTTGTAAATATCTTAAAAATGCTGTACTTAGTTATTACTTTTGAATGTTTTTATAATATTGTCTTTCTGTCTGGAGCTTTTCTCCTCGGGCCTCCATTGAAAACGGGCTACTTTGGCCCAATGGACTTTCCCGGTTAACAAACTGCAACAAATAAATAAATAAATACATAAATAAATAAATAAATAAATACATAAATAAATACATAAATAAATAAACATAACATCTGGGGACAATGTGTATTTTTTAACCACAGATGTTAAGGATTTATTTACATCCATACCACATGACATTGGTGAATGGTTCTCAGAGTTTCTTAGTAGAAATGAGGCTTTCTGAAAGAGAATTAACACGTATATTCAATTAATGGACTTGTTTTATTGAACAATTTCATTTATTTTGAAGGTTAATATTTCTGGCAAGCCACTGGTGAGGCTATGGGTGCAGCCTGTGGGCCTTTGTTTACCAATATAGCTATGATCCAGTGGGAGGCAAACTATATTTTTAATAGTCTTTTCACTTTTCTTGGATTTTCTATACCAGGTATTTGGGTGATATATACATCCCTTGTACTGATGCAAAAGAAAAATTACTAGGTTTTATAAAATTTATCAACAGCACTACCAATGGGCAGCCATGGTGGTTAGCACTGTCACCTCACAGCAAGAGGTTCTCCAGTTCGATCCTCGGCTGGGGTGCCTTCTGTGCGGAGTCTGCATGTCCTCCCTGTGGTCGCGTGGGTTTCCTCCTGGTGCTCCAGTTTCCTCCCACATCCCAAAGACATGCTGCAGGTGGATTGAACACTCTAAATTGGCCCTAGGTGTGAGTGTCTGTGTGTGTGCCTTCTGTGGAAGGTTGGGTGCCGGGCTGGCAACTCGACAGTGTAAAACTCCACTGCCAATCATGAGCAGACAGGTGATCTGCTGTGGCGACCCCTAACTGGGAAAAGCCGAAAGAAGAAGAAGATCAGCAGCACTAACAATAATTTTATCCTTTTCACATACTGTGACCAAGGTAGAGTGTTCCTTTTTAGATGTGCTGCTTAGGAAGGGCACAAATACTAATTCTCTCATGTTATGTATTTATAGAAAACTAGCCTATTCCAATTTGTTTTTACATTTTTTGACTAGTCACTCCTTTCATCAAAAGAAGGCTGTTGTGTTTTGATGATTTTGTTTCTGAATGTAATTTTTAACCCATATGTTCAAAAGGAAAGGCTAGCCTGATTATTTAATCAATAATGCCATGGAAGAAGGGATCTTAAAAAGACAAAATGGGTTATATGTTCCACTTTTATACCAAAATAAGGAGTATCAGCCTAATAACAGTTCCTCATCCAATACTTCATTGACTGACATTAATAAAGACAATGGTAATGGGACTGACAGCACTAATAGCATTGATTTTACTATAACTTTTATTAACACCTTTTCTATCAATAGCCCTCTTATCAATGAAATTTTGAATAAAAATCAGAGCTTAATAACTGCTTGTCCCAATATTAGTGAAAAATTGGGTCCTAAACCACAGATAATTTATAAAAAAGGGATTTCTTTTAAAAAAACTCTTTGAAAGCCTACCAGATGATTCAGGCAGTCCTTCATTTATGATATCCTCCTGTGGTTGTTGTAAATATTACAAATATATATACTGGTGATTCAATTTATGTTCAAAACCAGATTATTAAACCTGGTGGGACATTTAATTGTAATACCAAATGTGTAGTATATTTAGTCAACTACCACCTTTGTTCTGCTTTCTATATAGGGAAAACAGACAGGAAAAGATAAAGAGCACCTGTATGAGCATACTTATGACATTAATAAAAAAAGAAGCTCCGGTGCATTATATAAACAGTCTGGAAAAATCCCAGTCATACTTTTCTATTTTTTGTAATTGAACAGGTGGTACAACATCCTAGGGGTGGCCCATGGGGCTTAATGTTGGAGAAGAGAGAAATGTGATGGCAGTTGATGTCATCTGTCCACACTACATCTCGTGCAGTGGAAAACCTTACTCACCAGTATAGTTTATGAATCTGGGTGACCAGAGATAAGTGTTGTACTTTCAATAATTACTGAAAATATGTTAAATGACTCTCTGGTCAGGCAACCTGACTTAAAGTATATGGGCCTTTCAACACCGCAAATGAAAATGCTGTCTGGATTACTCTATACTTGACCTAACTCTCAATAACATTTAGCATAGTTCTTTTCCACATTTGGCTTTACCACCCCACTTCCTACAAGGTGTCGTAAGTACTTGGTTTTTACCATGCCCATTTTACTTTTTTTGCATCCACAGATAAGCCTAACTGTCTTATAGATTCAGCAGAGCTTGCACTTTTACTAAGTGCGACTCCCAATCCTCTGAATGGATGACCACATAATTTAGGTATGCAGCAGCGTATTGTGAGTGTCACTTCAATATTTTATCTTTCTGCCTCTGAAAGGTGGCTATGATACCATGTATGCCAAATGTTAACACCTTATACTGAAACAGATCTTCGGGGGTTACATAGGCTCTTAATGGGGGGGGGGGAGTGACATCTTGCCAGAAGCTCTTTATCAGGTCTAGTATTTTTAAGTATCTGGCCTTTCTTTGGTTCTCTATTGATTCACTGGTTTTGGTCATGTGATGGGTATCACACTTTGAAATACTATTCAGGTTCATGAAATCATTACAGAATCTGATCTTTCCAACAGTCTTAGGAACTAGCATTATTGGACTGCTCCATTCATTCTATGATTTTTCTATCTGTCCTAGCCTGAGCATCCTTTGAATGTCTGTTGTTGTTTCTTTAATTCTGCTACACTGCATAGTCTCTGTGCAATATTCCATCTCTCTGTTGTCTCTTACTTTCTATTACCTTAGTTCTCTTAGGCATTTCTGAGGATACCCCTAGGTTTCTTAACAATTCTGTCACTCCTTTTTTGTATTTTTGACAAGGACACCTCTAGCTGTACTTGAGGTAGAAATTCTCTGGTCTCTTCTGAGTGAATTTCTGCTTGCAGTGTGACACAGAACCTTTTAATTAATTTTATAGCTTCAGTATATTGATAAGATAGAGTTCCTCTTTCCTGGTTGTCTAGGCTTGCAGTTCACAACAATTATGCTTTTTATCACTTCAAACAACCTTTGCCACATAGACAGAAATGTTTTCATTGAGGACACTAAAGCTAATACCTTCTGGGCTAAATTTTCTAAGCTAGACATACTTACTATAAACTCATTATTGCATTTCTTGAGCTTTCTGTTTGTACTCCTTTATTATGAGCATTCTAAGCCTTAATCTGACTTGCCAAATATCACACTTTTAAATGGCATCTTCGCTTCTTCCCAAGGTTCATTGGCCATGTTATGCATTTGACTGAGATGCGTACTATACAAAGACTCAGAGTAAATCCAGTTGAAAATTTTGGCACATCTTTTACAGAAAACACAAGTAGGGTAACAACTGGCCACAATTCTTACAATCTGTGTCAGTAACCTTTCTTAGCACAGGCATCATGCTTTGTTGAATCTGTCTGGCAGCACATCAGTATGGGGATGGTGGAGTGATGTCTTTAGTTGTTTTACTTTAAAACACTGCATAACTGATGTTGTACCACAGACATATAAGTAATATCTTTGTCAGAGAGTATATCTTTAGTGATACCCATTATCGAGAATAACAGTATCAATTCCCTTGTGATAGACTTAGTATTAGCTTTGTGTAATATCACTGATTTTGGAAATTTGGTAGCATAATCTATTATGACTAGTATGTGCAGGCACCCATTGCTAGATTTTACTAATAGTTCCTCAGTGACCATAATAGCAATACATTTAAATGACATCTCTGTGATAGGCATTGGAATTAATGGTTACAGGCCACCCCATGTCATCAAAGATTATTTCAAATAAATGCAGCATTGATTACATTTGGAGATATGTTGCACCAGTTAAATATTTTATTCCTACTGAACTATTTAAAGTTTATCTGACTTACTTGTAAACCTATAAACTTGATGTTATTTTTTCAATGGCCTGTTCTGAGGTGGAAGGTATGGTTTCTTCCTCCCAAAACACTGGCATTGCAGCTTTGTCTGTGCCTTCCCCTACAAAGTGTAATTCTAGACAAAAATCACCTTCTGTTTTAATCTCTCAGCTATTTGTACATATTTTCTGAGGGTTCTCATTTCTTTCAGGTGATCTCCCACTTTGACTTAGTGACTGTATACCACCTTAATAGTTTGTTTTCTCTCCTTATGTTGTCTTTCCTCTGTAAATGGTGTTTTTAATATAAATGTTATCTTTAGCTTTTCTTCTTTCATTTCTAGTAGATATCCATTGTTGAAGGTCTGCATTTATTTGAATTTTCTCGGTTACACTAACAAAAATCAGTTCAGAAATTTACATTTATTTACCTATCTCACTTCCAGTTTTCACTTTGTTCTGAGGGTCTTCACTTAAGTGTCTTTTGTCATATATGCATTTCCTTTCTTTTTCTTTGCTAACTGATTTTTACTTCATATTTCCCTGCCAGTTCACATTAATTTCCTATACTGACATCTTTTATAGTTTTGGGCATCTGTTGCTCTATCTTTTATTTATGTATTTATTTGTTCTCTTCTTCTTCTTCTTTTGGATTTTCCCGGTTAGGGGTCGCCACAGCGGATCACATGTCCGCTCATGATTGGCAGTGAAGTTTTACAGTGTCGAGATGCCAGCCTGGCGCCCAACCTTCCACAGAAGGCACATGCACACACTCACACCTAGGGCCAATTTACAGTGTCCAATCCACCTACAGCATGTCTTTGGCATGTGGGAGGAAACCGGAGCACCCGGAGGAAACCCATGCAACCACAGGGAGGACATGCAGACTCTGCCCAGAAGACACCCCAGCCGAGGATCGAACCGGAGAACCTCTTGCTGTGAGGCAGCAATGCTAACTGCTGCACCACTGTGGTCGCCCATGTATTTATTTATTTGTTCTCTGATTACTAGAAAAGTCTGACTGAGCCAATGGCTTATCTTCAGCAGAGGCCCAGGGAGAAAAGCTCCACAACAGATTCAAAAACATTTAAACAGTAGTTGAATAATTATATACAAGAGGAGAAAAGCCCCACAACATATTAAATATTTTTACAATGAGTTGGGGCGAAAGATTCCATGAAAACACACATAAAAACATTATACAGTAGATGATAAGTAATTATATACAAGGGGAAAAAAATCCCCACAGCAGATAAAAACACAAACAAATTGAAATACATTTACAAAAATATTAAGAATACAATTTGTAAAGCAAATACCAAGAAACACTGCAGAAGTGTATAGCCAGTGTCAAACGAACTAATTCATAGTTATTCAAAATATTGACTATATTTATAATAACATATGGAGGTGAAAAATAATAGTGTACTCTGCTGCCAAAATAGAGAGGAATAGAATGAGATGATGATGATGAGTAATGAACAGGAGGGAAAATTAAGGACACGGAGAGAGAGTGTTTATTATTAGAAAGATGAGAATGTTATAGGAAGACATGAGAGAGGAAAACAAATAGTAGTTAGTACTGGCTGAAGAGACAGAAGAGCATACATTAGTAGTATAGTATCAAAGTTAGAACTTCTTTAGATGTTATTCAGGTAGGTATCTGATAATACCCACAGCATGATTTTTATTGTTTAACCACAACTTATCCTGGGCCCTTTTGTAGTTTCTAACATATCTCCTTCCTGATTTTGATTCTGAACCTCTATATGAGTATTACTGCCTTGCTCTTCCCCAGCCCCATTCTCATACTAAATGTGTGTGTATCAAGGTTCTCTGCTAATTTTCTTTCTCTTTTGTTAAGAATATTAGTTTGCCACAATATGTCTGTGGATTATGCCTGCTTCCACATTTTCCATAATACCTTGAAATGGGGAAAAATGTTTTACTAATATTACATCTGGAGTAAAATCAGTGGTTATAGCCACAGGATATAACAGTTTCCCGGAAATGTTTGTATTTCTGCACATGTGAAGGAATGTTAGAGCCATATCACCTTCTTATTTTTGGTTGTTACTAATCTTATACTTGAACACCTGGGAATCCTTGACAAGGGTAATCATGCTTCCATCATCTGTCATGGCACGAACATCTCTTCCTTTTAGCAATTCAATGCATTTAAATGGCTTAGTGGTAACATAATAACATAGTACTAACTCAGTTACTCTAGTTGTAGTCTTACTGCACTTCATTGGATTAGCTTCATTTTAAGAGCGCATTTAATTTCAATTATTTATTTATTTATTTATTTATTTATTTATCTGTCTATCTTGGTTTACCAGGTTAGCCCCACTAGGTCAATTACCTCTTTTCAGGGGGAAATCTGAGGTGGTAGTTATATTGATTAGGGGAAATTTGTCCAGGGTACTAGGGAACTTCTTGTACTCTTTTCATTTAGGTGTTGTCAGAGGGCTGTAACCAAAGGAAAGTCGGAGGAGAATGTTGAATGCAGCATGAAGGAAAATGCTGCAGCAAAAATGATAGATTCACACTGTGCTGATATGACAGTGAAAAAAGTTCAGTAGATGGAGAAAGGAGTTTTTGAGACTGAAAAAATGTGGCAGATGATTGAGGAAATTGAACTGGATGGTGAATCAGTGGTTTCCTGGAATGATATTACAGGCAAATGTATACAGGAATGTGCTGACACTGAACCTGAGACTACCTTTGGAAGTGCTTCTTTGCAGGAATCTGCTAATGTTGAAACAGAGACTGCTTTTGGTGATAGTGACAATTCAAATTATGGAGCAACAAGGGTGGCCATGGTGGTGCAACGGTTAGCATTGCTGCCTCACAGCAAGAGGTTCTCCTGTTTGATCCTCGGCTGGGATGCCTTCTGTGTGGACTCTGCATATCCTCCCTGTGCTCGTGTGGGTTTCCTCTGGGTACTCCGGTTTCCTCCCACATCCCAAAGACATGCTGTAGGTGGATTGGATACTCTAAATTGGCCCTAGGTGTGAGCATGCACATGTGTGTGCCTTCTGTGGAAGGTTGGGCACTGGGCTAACAACTCAACACCTTAAAAACTCCATTGCCAATCATGAGCAGACAGGTGATCTGCTGTGGTGACCCCTAACCGGGAAAAGCCGAAGGAAGAAGAAACAAGATGGTACAGTAATGCAGAAACTGCTAAATTGACTGTGCAACACAACTTTGTGTGATTATAATGATTTAGTTGTGTTTGAGCTGTAGAGAAACAGCAAATAAAACGCACTGACCAAAGACATTTATATACTCAAGCTTTGAATTCTGGGGCAGCCATTTAAACTCTAAGCAACAGTACAGACATAAAGAGAAAGGGGAAGACCAATTTTGAGACTTTTACAAAATAATGTGACTTCTACAGACAGGTATGCTGTTTCGGACACTGTTGTGCCTTTAGGCTTCACTGTTAAAAACATTAGAGCTATGACACATTTAGGAAGTGGATCCTTTTGTGAAGTAACATTTGAAAATTATGCATTAGCAGAAAAAACTAAAACTGTGTGATGCTAAAGCTTTTTGTGTGCCCTGAAAGAACTATGTTTTTTCACATAAGAACTTTAAAATAAATAAATAAATACATAACCGTGAAGTTTAGAACTGCTGATGTTGAAGAAGTGGTACTTAAACACTAGTTTCATGTTCTCTAAGAAATTAAAAAAACACACACACACACACACACACATATATATATATATATATATATATATATATATATATATATATATATATATATATATATATATGAAGACCATACCTCTGTTCATATTTTTGCCTCATAATTTTGGTCTGTTTGTCATAAGTTCTGTTTTTTTGGCAAATTATTAAGGACTGAAGTCACTAAATAATTACATAAATTTTGAGTTTTAGACTTCATATCCTTCAGAAAATGTATGCCGATACAAAACCTGTCATTCTAGCAACTTTCTAAAATTATAAGATCAGTATTTAAAATCTGTCACTATTTTTGGTCTTTGGTCCCCCCATTATTTTTGGCATTGTCCACATTTTTTGTGCTAAGAGTTTGAGAGGTATGATGAAGACAGAAATGTTTGGAATGGGGCATGGAAGGTATGAGTTACATTAACTGTAGAAGAAGAAAATATTGCTCATATACCATGTGTAAAAAATTTCTTTTAAATTGGAAGAACTTGAACTATTATGGCAGCTCAAGTTGAATGCCTTTAACTATCCTGGGTTAAATGAAGCATGTTCAATTACCAGTATATTGAAACTTAAAAATTTATAAAGATAACATATGCCATCACCATTTTTATTTACTTTTTAAACTTGATGAAGTATGAAACATTGTGTATCAATTGTTTGTAGTTTTCATATGGAGGTGTATGCCCCTGGCGTATATTTTTTAAAACATTTTTTTAAAATATTTTCATTTTTAAGGAATGTAATATTTCCTATTTTAATTGCTTAATCATCAATTAGATTTTGTTTTCCCGCACTTTTTTGTATTAATTGGTTGTAGTTGTGTCAGTTAGTACTTCTGAAGAAGTTTGTTACTTGAAACAAACGAAAAGCGCTTAAAGAAAGATATTGTGTTGGACTTGTTTATTAAATTTTCATACAGTTCGCTTTGCTGTTTCGTCTATCTGTTTTTTATTTCTAAGTTTGTTGTGCCTGGTTTATTTTATGTGTAATTAATGTTGTTGAACAAAGGGGAAATATGAAATATCGGGGCAGCCAAAAACATGTTTTTTTATGGAAAAAACAATCATTCAGTTAAAGAATGTTCAATGAAAAGATATGTACAATGTGGAAAAGAGGGCATTCAGATAAAAATTAAAGGGCAAAATGTGAAAAGTGTAATGAAGCAGGCCGTTGTGGTCTGATTGTCAAATGTGATTAATGCAGGATTGAATCTTAGAAAAAGGAAACAGCAATAAATACTGTGGTTCAGAGTGAATGTAGGGAAGGGAGCTGAGCAATGAGGAAGAAAGTCAAGAAATGTAAATTAATAATGAAGACGGAGATCAAGAAGGGCTGAGAAAGGAAAAGGGAGTGAAGTGGTGCATGCACATGTCATTCCTACTTGGAATAACAATGGGATGTTACAAAAGGTTGAAGATGAGGGAGGGGATAATATGGTGGAAGAAGGGATGAATTCGATAGGAACTTGAGTTAGAAAAATAAAATCAAAATTAGGAGGAACAAAAAACTTACTACAAAGGGTAAAAATATTTTTCCATTGCAGCAGTGTATATAAACAGTAAAATAAATGAAATGAGGAAAATATTAGTGTGTAAATGGTGTAAGGAAGTAAATGCGGATGCTTGGTGTTTGCAGGATGTGAGGTTGGTATCACAGAGGCACAAACAAATTAGGATAGAGAGTGTGTGTGTGTGTGTGTGTGTGTGTGTGTGTGTGTGTGTGTGTGTGTGTGTGTGTGTGTGTGTATGCTTCTGTTGGTTTGGGTATACCTTCTGTCGCATTTCAGAAGCATGTATGTGACAGGAGTGAATATTCTACAGCTGCTTATATTCCACTACTTTGTAGCCAGTGAAGGGAGTCAGAAAGTGCTTATGGGCTATGAAAATTGGAAGAGAAATGGGGGGAGGGCTTTAGGTCTGGGTGGAGGGGATTTTATGTTTGGGGAGAGATCGGTACAGAAAGTTTAGGGAGAGGACTGGAATATTAGGTTTAGGAAGAGATCATCAGTTTAAGTTTATGGACTGAGAGTAAACTTTTAGGGCTAGGGCCAGGGTTCTGGTAGTGCTAGAAAAAATCTGGCTTTGGGAGGAATGTTTGGTTAAAGGACATAAGTTAGTTGGGATTATAGCACTTGCTAAAATAAGTGAGTGGCAGCCAAAAGCATGTGTCATGAGCAAATGTATCTCAAGCTCTCTTATTTCTTTATTTTATCTCAAGGCAAATACTGCTCACCTGGATACAATAAACTAGCAGTGAGTTCAAACCATGTGTGTAGAAAACTATTCAAGGCAGCAGCTAGCATCATCTGCAAGAGTAAGAAACAAATCAAATCAAATAAAAATGGCACAGCATGTGAGAGCATGGCTGCAACTCTAAGATCAGCCATAGTGCCCTTGTCTTTTTACTCAAAGTGAATATTAATATTTTTTATCTACTTGCATTTTAAGATTAGGAATTCATAACTCAAAAATGATCTCTCTTTGAATTACTAATAGATGAGAAAACTGGACCAACAACACAGAGCTCACTTTCATATCACAGAAGAACTCAGTCAAGGCTATTTTTGTTGAGGAATAGTCTTAACTATGCATTTGCAAGCAAATTGGAATTGTAAATGTTTTAAGGACAATGGGCAATCTGTATAGCTGTCCACACAAATGAATCAGTATTACAACCACTGATTGCTGTAAAACTTGATAACTAGTCTGAGTAAACACCTTGTCATGACTTCAACAAGTGAATTTCAAATAGCATATTGTGTATCCTACCAAAAGTGTTACGTAGAGAAATACGTTTAAATGTCAGGAGACTTGTAATAACCCTGCATCATAAGTGAAACAACTACTGCAAGTAGTTAGTCACCCTTATTTAAGGAATGGTGTAATTAAAAAATAAACAGTATTCAAGACTGTAAAGCCTTTAAGCAGTTATCCACAGCTTTAATGTCAAGCTAATTTTTTATAACCTGTTTCTTTTCTTACAATAAAATCTCAGACCTTTTAAAAACAAACCCGCATCCATGTCTTGTTACTGCAGATGCTTGTACCAGGTAATGATATTTTTATTCATAAAATCTATTTTATATTTATTTATTTATTAGCATTTGTTTACGGGGAAAGTCAGACTGGACCAGAACAGTCCCCTTTTCAGAGGTGGCTCAGACAGAAAAGCTCTACAGTTAACAAATCTTACAAGATGTCTTACTATACAGTGCAATTTGATACAAGGCAAAACAGCAAATGTTAACTATTATATACCAGATGCAAACATTAGTATATAAAGAAAAAACAGAAGAGACAGATTATGAAAGTCATTATGTTCGACAGAGTTGTATTTCAGTTTTACTGTAATAATAATAATAATGTTAAGGACTTCCATTAGGTTAACAGACAGGTTCAATAGAATGTAAAAGGCATTACTAGTAGGTAGCATATTGTATGGTAAGAACTGTGGCTAAGATATTAGGTCTGGTGAAAGTCCAGAAGCTTAGATTATGCAAGAAGACCGAAAGGGCACTACAGATAGTTGACACATAGATAAGAGTTGAAGCAATGTTTAGCCAAGAGAAGACTGGAAGGAGCATAGTTCTGAATCCAAGAGGTGGGTCCTAAGGTTTACTTTGAAATATTTTGGATTTATTATTTGTCTTAGATCTTGTGGGAGAGTATTCCAACATATGGATACGTATGAGGAACACATTCCTTCACTGTGTTTATCACTTGGCCCATGGACCTGGACAGAATGTGTGTCCTTAGACCTGAAAGATTAAGATGGAGTGTACCACAGCAATACTGTCTTCAGTCCTGAACATTTGTTGGGTAATGAAGTATACTTTGGGCATTTTAAGTTGACTGAATTTTTGATAGTTGGGGAATTCCAACCAGTTTAGCTGGCAAATTGCAAGACAATGATAGGTTTCACTAGTAAGGTGGGTTGCAAATTTTGCTATTTTCATAAGTTCATAGGTTCATAGGTGTGTACTAGGCTAATGGCCCTGGAGCCTTTACAAGCCTAACCCATAGAAGTGCCCTGGCATTGTGCCGCCTGACGTTAGTTCCCAGTGGTTCTATCAAGTAGAGCCACTGGAGTGATCCCCGGGGTGAACTTTCTATTTCCCATCCACTCATCAAGATTTCTGTTGAAGAGGGCCAGTGAGGTATTCTGCTTGACATGTATGGGAAGTCTATTCCAGAGCATGGGCAGTCTCTGGGTTATGAACCTGTCCCTCCAGCATGTTCTGTTGATTGTGGTAATGAGGATGAGGTCTCTGGAGTGTGTGGTGTGGAGGGATTGGGATTTCTTTAGATTTAGCATTTCTATCAGAGCTGGGTCAGACATGGCTTTGTAAGCCAAGCAGAGATTGCCTCTTACTAGACAATATGAGACTGAAAATAGCTGGAGTTTTTTGAGTCTGTCCATGTATAACATGTGTTTAAGGCCTAGGATCTTCTTCATGAGGTAGTTTTGTGGCATTTTCAGCTGTGGCATATGTCTAGTGAGGTACATGCCAAATGGGGCATTTTACTCAATGATTGGCCTAATGAGGGAAGAGTAGAGAGAAGATGATAACCTCTTTCCTCCTGGATGCAAAACACTTGGTAATGAGATGTGCCACACAGAAGGACTTTCTGACCACATTAGCGATGTGGTGGTCGAAGGAGAGGTTGCTGTCAACCTCTGTCCCCAGATCTCTTATAATGCCTTCAGTGTTCAGTGGGCTCCCATCAATGTGGTAATTAGTGGGAACTGAGTTTTTCCCAAAGGGGATGATGATGATGCCTGTTTTGGCATTAAGCTTAAGGCCATGGTTTTGACACCAGTCATTGATCTCAGGGAGGCCTTTCTTTAGGATGTTTACATCACTTGGAGAGCTAATAATGGCTCCCAGCTTGCAGTCGTCTGTGAACTTGGTCAGCCAGAGTCCCTCTGTGTTGGCCTGGACTTCTGAGAAGTAGATGCCAAACAGGAGAGGACCCAGGACAGATCCCTGTGGGACTCCACTCATGGCTGGTCGACAGTCTGACTTGGAGTCTGCTACTTTCACACTGTGGGTTCTATCTGTGTGCCAATTTGCAGCCCATCTAGTGATATAGGGGTTGAGGCCTTGTTCCATTTTGTTTAAAGGGAGGCATTGACATTTGTTAGTAGAGAAGAGGCATAGAAGAGAGTCAATAATATACACACACACAAGTATATATATATATATATATATATATATATATATATATATATATATATATATATATATATATATATATATATATATGTATGTATATGAGAGGTAGTGGTCATTTTAGGGAGATGGTTTGTGGAGCATACCTAATTTTATATATTCCAATCCTCTGTAGTACTATCCTATCTTCTCAACTTTTCTTCAACTACCATCTGTTTCTTGCACCTCCCACTATCTAGTATTAACCCTACCTATACACCTTTATTACTATACCTCCCCCAACTACTACCTCTGAGATCTTCTCTCCTACCACCATCAACCTGCATATCCATCTTCTTGTCGATCCCCTTCTAATATTCTTCTATCCAGTTCTATACCCCACCTCCACATACCTATACCTTATACATTTTAGCTTCTATTTCCTTCCCCTCTCAACCCACCCATACCTGCTCTCAAAACTACTTCTCTATTTCTGCACCCTACTTCTATATAATATCTCTGCATCATCTCCCAGCATGTCACGAAACATCATACTTGTATTCCTTCTCTCCCTCAATTTCTATTTACTACTAAATCTTACAGCTCTATCCATTGTTCCCCATTCCTTGAAGCCCATATTTGTTACAGCTTTCTTACCCTTTCCTTCAGAAAGCTTCACACACATATCTCCTAGTCTTTTTCCAATAAACCCACTGCTTTTTCCTAAATTTAAAGTTCTTTCTGGTAACCTCATCATATTTCTCCAACAGCATCACCTCACTAGATCAAAAAGAAATCTATTTACACCTTGTTTCATACCCAACCTTTCCACCATACTGCTATGTGGTGACATCCATCCTAATCAAGGACCTATATCCACTAACATTCCTGCCCAACATAACAACTTCAGTTCTTGTAAAGCCTTAAAAATATTACCCTCAGCCTCCAAAGTATTCAGAATAAAATCTGAAGCTTTCATGCCTGGAACCTGATATCATTCCTGCCACTAAGACCTGGCTCAAACCTACTGTTAAAGATTCCAAATTCCTCCCTTTTGGCTTCAACCCCATAAGGTTCAACAGGCTTCATAAGAAAGGAGGGGTATCGCCCTCCTTTTCCCTAATACCTGCAACGTTACACCATACACAATTACCATTCCCCAATTCACTAACGTTGAGATTCCAATCTCCTTTCTAAAAATAAATAAATCAAAAATTATCTGCGTCATATTCATCTACGTATTTACCTTCTGGCAATAATATTCCTATCCTAGAAGAAATCCTTGCTTGGATTAACCATACAATCAAAAACTCCCTCTCCTCTTAGCTCAGCAATCTTACTGAGTTCTCTAAGGCACTATATTAGGTCTTCTCCTCTTCATCATCTTTATTAATAGTCTTCAGCCATCATACAGTCAATGGTCTTTAAGACAATATGCCAAAGACTTGACAATCATCTGTGCTGCTGCTCCTTCTGCAATCTTCAGCATGTCACCCAACTAGCCTTTACCTCTACAGAGTCCTGGCTTAATAACAATCATCTGTCCCTTAACTCTAAAAATTCCAAACTTCTTCCCTTCACCCCCAAGAAAAGAATGCTTATAGACAAGTCCCAGTTTACTATTCTGTCCCAAAGCAAAACTGTAATAGAAGTTGTCAACCATACTAAACTTCTAGGAGTAATAACTGATGAGGAGTTAAAATCTGACTTACACACACAGAATTATGTTACAAAACTCACCCAAAACATGGCATGCTTTACAAACACAATCACTTTCTTAGCCTCTCCACTAAACAAATTCTCACTACTACTTATCTTCTTCCCACTCTCTTATACGGAGCCCTATTACTTATGAAGCTTCAATCCTCCTTAAAAGTTAAGCTCAAGATGTGTTATAACAAAGTTGTCATATTTGCTATAAATGGTAAATATTCCACCCATGACTGTATGGCTCTGCACTCTCCCAAAGGGCTTGAACTTCTACACTATCTTTCCTACCTGCAACTAACAGCAGTGCATACAATAATAAACAAACCCTCTGCTTTTCCTGCTGTCTCCTCATTTTTCCGCAGCTATCTACCTAACAGGCCTTTCAGATCTCTGAATCCACTCCTTCTGCAGGTACATAAACTAAAACTACCTGCTGGCCAACTACTTTACACATTTTCTATTGCCAAAGCATGGAATGCCTTACCACTAGCTATTAGATCTAACCAAAACCTCCCCTCATTTAAAAGCTCTTTTCACATCTACATTTCTACTATCTCGACCTGCTCTTGCTCTGAACCCTTGACCTTTTGAACGTGTTTCCTATTACTCACTTCATATTCCTCCCATCTATCTGTAACATCCACTAACTTCTAAATATGTGCATCCCAAAAGTGTAAGATGAAGGTTTTACGATGTTTATCATTTTTATCTAAATTGCCTCACTCTGTATTATAACATTGTTTAATTGTTACTATTGTCAAATCTTATTTTCACCTTTATTGATTCTAATTCTTATGTACCTTTCTATGTGCATGTTTCAGGACGTGTAGAAATGTTAATTCCTATTCTATGTCAAATTTTATTGTATATTGTATTGTAGAGCTTTTGTCCCTGGCCTCCGCTGAAAATGGGCTATTCCTGGCTCAGTGGACTACGTGCTTAACAAATGCCAGTAAATAAATCAATACATTTTCATTGTGTAAATCAAATTTTAAATTATCATCCATAGTGACACTATGTAATTTAGTATGTGTGACAATCGCAAGTTTAGTATTTTGTGTGTATGAAATAGTTATTTTGCTTGCGTTCAGAAGATTAGACTGGTTCAAAAATATTTGATAGAGAAGTAGGATTGTTGTGAAATTTTTTATAGTACTGACAGGCTCGGAGAGGAGCAGATTAAATTGGACTCATCTGCATACTAATCTAGGGATCATTGCCCGCTGCAGTACGAAGGCTGTTCATAAAATTATTGAAGAGGAGAGGACCTAGGATTGAACCCTGATGGACACCAGTGATTATGGGTATGTAGGATGAGTAGCATGTTGCCATGGTTATGGGTAGGTAGGATGAGTAGCATGTTGCCATGGTTATGGGTAGGTAGGATGAGTAGCATGTTGCCATGGTTATGGGTAGGTAGGATGAGTAGCGTGTTGCCATTTGACACATTGTGTCCTATCTAAGAGGAAGTTTTTAAACAATCTTGGAGTAAAGGTGGAAAGACCAAGGAAGAACAATGTTTGCAGTCTTCTGGTGTGGGAGATTGCATCAAATGTTTTTAATAGCTCCAGGAATAGTCTAGAAAAGACTAGTGTACCTTCATCCCTAAGTAGATTTATTGTGTTGTGGAAGGAGAGAAGAGCTATAGTAGTGCTGTTTGAAGGGAAAAGCCATGTTGGGTGGGGGAGAGTAGGTTGTTATCTAGAAGATGCTTTAGTAAGTGGGAATGTACATATCTTCTAGGATTTTTGACAAGGGAATTGACAGTTGGATAATTCTACTGATTTTTTCCTTTATGTAATGGGGTAATATATATTTTCCATAGTTTGTACATATGATTCTAATATGGACCTGTTGATTAGTATTGATATGGGGTAGGCAATGGCATATATGACAGATTTGAAGCATTCACCAGTCAGTTAGTTGGCTGCTAATGCAGTAGACTTCATTTGTATGAGTAGTTTTTGCATTATTTTAGTTGGGACAGGCCAAAGAGTAAATACTGAAGTACTATTCAGAATGAACTGCAGGACATTTATTTTACTTTATTTATTTTACATTTATTAACCTGGAAAGTCTGACTGGATACAGGTCCATTTTCAACGGAGGCCCAGGGAGAAAAGCTCCAATATGTACATAAGTGTAAATACAGTGAAATTATTACAGTGAATTATCATAAAATTGAAATTTGTTTAATGATATGTAACAACAACAACAACAAAACACACAGGTACATGTTTTTCTCACATACACACTGGAAAGGTTGGAAATTAATAGCTGAGAAAGAAATAGTTAGAGATTTCATCTGAAAAAAGGGAAACACATACATTAAGGTGGTTAACATACATGGTATCATCTTAACTTTAAATCTTTCTATTAGGTGAGAGATATACAAAATTCTGAACAGTTAGAGGATCAGAGTTTTATTCTTGTAATGAGGTTCTCATTTATAGATATTTTTTGAGTTGGGGTTAGTCAGGGTTTGTACAGGGACAAAGCCAATGCCTTTTTAGGTATTTCTTAAGGGATATTTTGAATTGGGATAAGGAGGGATCAGTGGTGAGTTCAGCAGGAAGTAGGTTCCAGTTTTTAACGGCAGAGTTAGAGAATAGTGATTTACCAGCTGAATTGTTGGTTTTAACAGTTTGTTGGAAGAGCGAAAGGCCTGTAGGTTACTGTAGGGGGTGATAATATTTTTCAGTATGGGTGTACTGTCTGGTTGGTAGAGAATTTTGTGAACAACTATTAGTGGGTTATATTGCAGTTGGTAGGGTAATTCTAGCCAGTCTAACGACTGAAGGTTAAGACAGGGATGGGTTCTATAAGCTGATCCTGTGACAAATCAGGCAATATTATTGTAGCAGCTAGTAAATTTATTGAGGTTTGATTTGCTTAGGTTTACGAAGATGAGTGAGGCATAAAGAAGGGTTGATAGCAGATGTGTACGGGCAATGACATTTCTAGCAGATGGGGTCAGGAATTGTTTAATCCTGTATAAAGAGCCTAGTTTTTTATTAACTGTTTTAATAGTTTTGTCTATGTGAGCATCAAACTTGAGGTTGTTGTCGATGATCACTCCCAGTAGTTTAGTACTAGGTTCTGGGGAAATTATGGTACCATTGTTAGATGTTATGGTGAGAGGTGGTGAGGGGACCTTGCGAGTGGGGGAGAAGAGTAATAGTTTGGTTTTATTTGGGTTTAATAGTAGTTGGCGACCAGTGAGCCAGTTCTCTACTTTGTTGAAAGTGATTTGGGACAAGGATTGTAAATCTGTGGGGGAGGCGGCAGAGCAGATTAGGGTTGAGTCATCTGCATACTGAATACAAATTGCATCAGGGATGACTTTGTACAGGTCATTAATGAATATGGAGAATAGGAGGGGACCTAATATAGATGCCTGTGGGACTCCAAGGGTGACTGGTAAGAGGGATGATAGGTTATCCTTCCACAGTACAGCTTGTTGTCTGTCACTTAGGTAAGAATGAAACCAGCTAATTGCTAGGTTATCTATGAAGAGTGATTTAAGTGTGTCTATGAGTAGCTGGTGGTTTGCCATATCAAATGCCTTGGATAGGTCTAGGAAGAGGGCTGAGGAGAGCTTGTTGTCATTATGGTTTTGATTTATTGTGTAAGAGAAGGAGAGAAGGGCTGAAGTTGTACTATGGCAAGGTCTAAATCCATGCTGGGAGGGGGCTAGAAGAATGTTTTGAATCAGATAGGCAAGAAATTGCTTATGGATACATTTTTCCATTATTTTAGCCAAGGGAGACAGAATGGCTATAGGCCTATAATTTGAGAGTTCAGTGGAAATTCCCCCTTTATGAAGAGGAATAATGTGGGAGATTTTCCAGATGGAGGGGATATAAGCTTCGAGAATAGTTCCATTGATTAAAATTGAAATGGGGTATACTATTTCATTAGCGGCTTTTTGGAGATACTCTGCAGGTAGTAGGTCTGCTGAAAGGGTGGTGGGGTTCAGTTTCTTAAGTAGGGACTTAATAAAAGATGTTGGTACTGGATACAAATTGAAGGGGATTTTATTATCAGGTGTGAGATTGGTGGTACTTGGGGTACTGGAAGATAACTTGCTGGCTAGGGCTTGCATGGTTTCTGTAAAGAAAGTGTTAAAGGTGTTAGCAACAATTTTAGGAGGTTGTTGGAGGGTAGTTAAGGGGGTAGGGGTAGCTTTTTGACCTGGGTGGAGAAGTTTATTTATGCCTGATCAGAATTTTTGTGGTTGATTTTGGTGCTTTTGTTGCAGATTGCAGTAGTAACTCTTTTTGTCGAGCATAATATACTTCTTTGTATCATTTCTCAACTGTTTATATATCACGTGGTCTTTTGGGGATTTAGTGGCTCTCCAGGAGGTCCACGCTTTGTTTCTGCTAATAATTTTTTGTCTTGTATCATTGGTCAGCCATGGTGCTACTTTATTATTGGTTCTGATAGTACATTTGGGAGCATGGTTATCCAGGATAGCAAAAAATGTAGACTTAAAGTATGAGACCACTTCATCTAGTGGAAGTAGTGTTAGGATGGACCAGTCACATGAGTTAAGTTCATTCTGGAATTTAGTCTGAATAAAGTTCTTACTACTTCTAATGGTTTTAAAGGTAGATTGTTGAGGGATGTCATTTCTTTTCTTGATTATATAGGTTGGGAAGTGATCACTAAAGTCCTCAGGTAGAGTGCCTGTTTTATATATCTGGAGTTGGTTCTGTATTAATATCCAGTCTAGGATACTTTCCTTATTGTTAGGCTTATTGATTTTGGTTGGGGAAGATATCATCTGGAAGAAGCCATACAAATTTATATGGGTGGAGGGGAAGTCTGAAGAGCAAGTATTCCAGTCGATATTAACGTCCTCGAGAATAATAGTTTCCTGGGTGCAGTTAGTGGACAGCCATTGGAGGATACCCTCCAAGTTATTTGCATTGTCACATGGGGGAATATAGATGCATGCAATGTTTATAAATTTGTGTTTGTTGATTTGGACCTTTGTGATGAGTATTTCTGCATCATTAGTAATCAAGGCATTTGAAGTACTAGTTTTGGATACTTTCAGAGTGGATTTATACAAGATGGCTACCCCTCCTCCTTCCTTAGAGATGCGATCAAGTCTTAATATATTGTAACCTGAGGGTATAACCTCATTATTAATGGTAGTAGGTTTGAGCCAGGTTTTGGAAAGGCATAGTACATCAGGGGAGTGGACATTCAGGAGGGCATGTAAATAGTGAATTTTCTTGTTTATACTTCTAATGTTTAGGTGACACACTAGGAATGAGTTGGATGCATTATTTGAGTTTTGTAGGCTAATAAGGGTGTTATTTGTGGAGCTAATAGTAACAGGTGGTGTTGGGCCTGGGTTAGGGTGGATGTCACCATCCAGTATGAGGTTAGGTAGTAATCTAATAGCATGTTTCTGTAGTTTTAATAAGAGTTTGTGGTAGTATTTAGTTCTAGGATTAATATATGAAGCACAAATGGGATGTTGAGGTTTTGCTTTAGAAGAGTTTGATGAGAGGTGGGGTAGTGGTTGGTTAGAATTATGTGGCTGGTTAGTAGTACTGGTTTTGGTTCTAGGGTAGTGCGTGCCAGGGAGGTGCTGGTATTCATAGGCTGTGAGAAGATAGAGAATTATAAGTGGGGGTATTAGGCAGTAAATAGGTTTTGATTTTGGGGGTGTGTTAAAAGTATGTGGTGGCATTGTAGGGGTATTTAAGTAATGCTTCTTTAAAAATAGAGTTGGGGTGTTAATAATTAGCTTATAGTGAGATGTGTATTAAAAACATTTGATGCAATCTAATAGGACATCTTCTACATTCTTTAGTCCTACAAATATTACTTGGATGAAGTGAGAGTTGAATTGTTGAATTATGTTTTGGTTTGTTTCATTTGATAGGGGATTTGGCTGTGTAGTTTTTCCAGGTTTCAGGAGTTTGTTTATGTCTCATCAATAACCTTATTGAGTAGAAAGGTTATTATTTTGGAGTTGGGTGAAGAAAGTTTTTATGTTGTCAATCTGAATGTGTTTCTTGAGGAAATTTCCCAGTTGTCTATAGGTCTGGTAGGAGGTTTCAGTTCTGACTTTGTAACATTGCAATCATGCTTTATCTATTTCTCGCATTACCTTGTTTCTATTATGCCAAAGAGTTGGATGAGATATGACACGTTGTTTTACTGAAGCCTGATTATAGAAATCTGATAGAAAGTAACAATTACAGTTTGCAACTGTTTCACTAGAGGTATAGTTTTGAAGGAAGATTAGTTGATTTGCCTAAGTATAGAGGTAGAGGAGGTCAAATTTAAATGTGTGAGGTTTTGTACTATGTTGTAAGCAATGTTTTTACAGCTTTTGGTGCAATGTAAGGTGGTATATGTGGGATTATGATCATTTAGTGAGTCTGACAGTGACAAAAAACAAGATGGCTCCACGAGTCAGAACAAAACAGTTTCTGATGAAGCTTGTGAAATTCCCAGGTGAAAGCACTTAACCTGTTTTTGGAAGACTGACATTAAAAAACTGTTCTGTTCTTACTTATGGAGCCTTCTTGTTTTTTGTTGGAATTTATTTTGCTCTTGGAGGTTTGGAGTCTGAAAGTGAGCCTGTACCTGAGATTTTGTCAGGGGCATTGCTTAATATCCAAATAAGGACTGTATTTTTGTTAGTTTTTTATTGAATCTACTGGAAAAATGAATTGAATAAAGTTGCATATAGAGATTGATAGTGTTAAGCTTCATTTAGAGTAGTCCAATTATTGTTAAAATCACTGAATAAGATAGCTTTGTGGGTGATATTATTTCTGGTCCTTGATAATACATCTTCAGTTATGGAGGTATTGGTATTTGGTGGGATGTGGCTGGCAGTGGCAACTTTGCATTAAGCTTTAGTAAGGTAAACAACATTTCAGCCTCATCAAATTTAGGCACTGTATGAGGAAAAGTATAGATCTCTAAGGTGTAACATAAATAATAGCTACTCCACCACTTCCTCTGTTGTTTACTCTATCAGACATGATAATATTGTAGCCCTGTGTGAGAAATTCATCATCATTAATGAAGAGTTTTAGCAAGGTTTCTGTAAGGAATAAAATATCTGGTTTGTGTGAGGAGACCCATTCTTTAGTTGTGGTTCTTTGTTGGAGACACTATGAATATATAGATTAAAGAGATTGAGAACTGAGGGCATAGCAGTTGTGAAGACTGTTATTTTTTTTAATTATTTGGTGATAGAGGGAGGTGATGATCGAATGGCCTGGTGTTTGGGTGTATATCTTCACAGAGATATGGAAATAAAGGAGTAATAATGTTCTGAGGGTAGCATGTGTGTTTGTGTGTGTAATTACACATTCTCTTATTATGTAATTATTGAGAAGGAGAAGACACAAAGTAAGTCTGATGTCTTTGTATTTAGTATTTTGTAATTTTAGGTGCTGAAATGTTATGAAGTCAGTTATTTTCTAGTTATATAGTTATAAGGATATAGAACTATAGTCAGGAGCTGCTACATGTATGATAATTCTTATTCTTTTAAATTCTCTACTTGTTTCCTATACATTTGAACTACTTCAAGTAGTTAAACAGATTAAACTGTAAGGCACATGACAGGCATAAGTATGTTACAGTGCATCTCTCCATTTAGTATTGTAAAGGCAGGACAAAATGTTCACATAGCGCAGACAGGTCAGCTAAACTTGCACATGTGGAGGGTGTTACCTCTGAAGTGGTGTGCCTAACACAAGTCTTCTTTACTGTCACACCTTTTGTAACGACTGAGCATCAAGATAACATCACAGCTATATCTTCAGTCTCTGGCTTAGCCTATTTTACTTTATTAGTGTGAGAATGCACTTTGTTTCGATATAACACTAATAATACCACAAAGCAATTGTTTTGTTTTACTGCCGTTCTCAGAGAGCAATACGAAAAGAAAAAAAGAAGACTGAGTCAAAGTCTACAAAACAGAAATTAACTTAGAGGTAGTGCAGCATTAACATCAGTATGCAAGCAGTATGCAATCATTTTTCTAAATGTTATAGAATCATTTCTGCATTGCTTTAACTATGTTAAGCTATATCATAATATTAATTTCTGTAATATTTAACAGCAGCTCTGAGGGTTACTGCTGTAAGTGCAAGGAGTGAAATTTCAGGGTTTCAAAACACCAAGAATATAATAGCAAATGTGAAGGAATATAGTAAGTTGGAAATTAGTGTATCTTGGAGTACCTCCCCCCACTTAGGTGTGTATAGTTAGCGGAGGTGTTGTAGTACAACTTCTCATGTTGGAGGTATAGTGGAGTGAAGCCACCTACAGAAATGCTTTAATTATGTTGCAACCTGCTTGCAGTGCTAGAAAGACTAGTATACCTTCTGCAATTATACTGAGACCAATGCCATATCCAGCACTTGGGGACCAGGCAGGGGGGCCCGACCGCAACATTAAATTTCTAAAAATGTAAAGTTCTTTTATTTATCTGAGTGACCTTGTACTGTCATTTCCTGCTTTGCTCATGACCATGCCCTGCTGCTTCCTGCTTTCCGCCAATGAAACAGGAGCAAGTGTGGGTATGAGATTTCAAAACAGAATGAGAAGTAAAAGAAACAGCATGTATTTGGAACTATATTATAACACAGAGTAAAGGTGTTTGGAGTTAAATTATACAGCTTTGGTTCACAGGAGAGTCCGAGTTTGTGCAGCAGCATTTGGCATTGTGTATGTGAAATATCCAGTTTTGTCATAGGGGTTTGTCAGAGTCAAACCTTGTACCTTTGATAGAAGGGGTAAGAGCCTTAGTCCTGCCTGAAACAAATTCATTTGGTACACTAAATACATCTTGATGCAAAACTTATTATTCTGTTAACTTTTTAAGGGATTTAGAGCGGACTGCTAATTTGACAGAGAAGACTCAGGAAGCTCAAAAATGAGATGCAAGGTGTCCCCCCCGAAAAAATAGTATGCTATATGCAGTAATATTTCTGATTTGTGTATAACTTGTGGGTTGCTGAATAAAAGCTACTTCTACAGCATTTATATTGTCTGTAATTGTTTTGCTTTACTGGTTGCACTAAAGAATGAACTAATTCAGTAATAGGCCTGGTTGTGTAATATAGTCTGAACATATTGCATTTTAGTAATATATTTTTGCAGTACCTTCTTTAGGACCTCTATCAAATGCAGTGGGGTTGACATTTGTAAGGTCATATAGTCTGCATTATTTAGAGTGATGATAGCATCTGTTATGTAGTCATTGTCGCACATTACCTTAATAGTCTTCTTTTCAAGATCAGATTGTCAAGGATTTCAGCATTTAGTTAATATCTGTTAGTCTGACAATTAGTATGGTGTACAGAATCCCTGACTTGTGATGGAGCTGCTTCCTGTGCTAAGGTTACAGGGTCTGAATCTTTCTAGCTACATTTACCTCCTGCGTGACATTGACAGTAGCAGAGCTAGGATGGGGTAAGAGTGGCAACTGCCCCAGGCACAGAAAGTTGTGAGGCACTATCAACCAATTTAGATATTTTTTTTTAATGCAATACCAGCTTTTAAAAGCCAGTATTGCATTTGTGGTCAAACATGAGTACTGTAGTGCTCTGTGTATGGTCTAAACTGAAGCACCTGCTTGCTACATTATAGCAAGCAGTTTGCTACAGTTCAAAAGAATTTTTTTTTAACTAAAACCTGTGCACTGTAGTGCTCCATGCAGGCACGGTGTAAACAGTAGCAACTGTTTGCTACATTTGTAGCAAGTAGTTTGCTAAAGTTAAAAAAGGATTTTTTTTTAGGTAAAGTATGAGTGCCGTAGCTCTCTGTGCAGGCAGGCTATGTTAAAGGAGGGTTGGGGCAGGGACACAGAAATGGGACTTGAATGGCTGGAGCATGCTTCTAGCCATCTGGTTAGTCTGCCTGTAGAAGTAAATCTAATGGGTCCCCCCCCCCCGGGGGGGTGTAAATCTACCTGTAATAGGCTTATCACCTTCAAGGGAAGAGAAGTTTACTGTTGCTCATGCTAAGTCTGTTTTCAATGTGAGACTATTTTGTTTTATTTTCTTTAGCAAAAACCCATCAGTGTTTGTGCTATAAAGTTTGAAATAAACATTTTAAATCAAATCTCTGTAAACACTGAAAAATAAAGAAAAAAAATAATATGCACACTGACAAGTCTGAACATTGTTTATGGTAATTGGGGAGAGACAGCCAAATAATGGGACACTGGAATGGCTGGGAGGCTGCTCTATTACCCTGTCTAGCCCTTATTTGACCACAATCTAGTTCTGCTTGAAACTATTTTATCTTCAAAGGGTTAGAGTATCTCAGGGCAACTCTTTGAAGGTGCAATTTTTTTAGTTAGTAATGTCAGGCAAAAACGTTTACCTCTTGTGGTATTGCAATATTTACTTAACCATTAATAAACTGAGGAATGCAAGTGGCATTTTTATTTTCCTTAGAATATAAGAGAAGTTTTTTTTTTTTTGCATTGTGATGATCATGGAGCTATAATGGTAAATTATGGGTGATTAATTTACTTAACTGTTTTGTTTTGTGTCATTTTTACAGCTGAGAATTTATGTACAGCCAGAACAAAAAGACACAGCCGAGTATGCAGCAAATGTAACCAAGGTCGTGTTTGATGCATTTGAAAAATACTTTAATATGGACTACTCAATAGGAAAACTAGGTACATACTCTCTGTCTCAGTGTTTTCATTTGTAATCTGCAGTCATTTTCATCAAGCATAACAAGCTTTTCTAATGGTTGTAGATGTTGATAATATATACAGTGAAGTCCTGGTAAGGAGCCTTAACCTGTCTATGCTGTTTATTCAATTTACTATGGAAATCCTTTATTTCAACTTTAAATGCATTCTTTTACCTGAACATAAGTCTGCACATCAGTAGTATTGTTAAAGTGGTTCTAAGTTCTATCATTTGAGTATACTATTCATAATAACAGTAACTATAAATTGCTTCTTACTGTTATTATAAATAGTAAACATAATAACAGTAATAACAGTGATTAACAATTGTTGAACTTGTCAGTTTAGAAGTATGCAGTGCAGGGTGAGACCTATGGTTTATGGTCAGCCTACACTGTCCACTCCAGATCAGCAACCAGTCCTAGTGATGATAGTGACTACATAATATATATAACAGACAGAAGGGTGTTTGAATCTCACCATTTCCACCAAAGAGAAGCATTTACTTTACAGATAGAAGGGGGTTTGAATCCCACTACTGTCAAAAAGTGTGAAGAATGTGCTTATTAGACCAGGATGAGGAACTGGAAGAAGAAAACAGATCCTGGAAGCCATAAGGCCTGCATAATATAGCAAGTAAGGGCATATAAGGGCAGAAATTAGAATAAATGTCTCAAGAGGTAGACTCAGGATGTAACAAATTCCCTAAGAGGGAATCAAAGTTAGAGTAAGACTGCTGTGGAAGATTGCACACTGACCATGATTCAGTATCTATATAAAGACACATAATGATGGCACAGGCCAGATAAGAGACAAATTTCCCCAAAACCTACAAGACAGGAATATCCTCTTATATGGAGATATTCGTGTGAACTAACAGATGAAATCTGTTATCATCTGATAATAGGGAGTTCCCCACAGTCCCAGTACTTAAAGGTACTAAACATATGGATCTGGAAGCTATACTACCACATTTAATATTGAAAACTCACTCCTATATAATAAGCTAGATGTCTTTGCCAAGTCGAATTCATTATTGTGCACCACGTTAGAACGTATGAAGAAAGTTATAAAAGAAAAGATTGCTGTCTATCAAAAAAACTGATATAAGCTTCTCTAAGATACTGCCTTCTTTTGAGAATCAATGACTATGCCTTTACTAAAGCTAAGCTGTTTAAGGTTTTAAGGTAATATTTATGTGGGAATAAATAATAGCAGATGCTTTTATATTTTTGGGTGATAAACTGCATTTTAGCAGAACAGGGAATGACTACTTGACTAAAATTATAAAGAGAAGATTTATTGATTTTTTAGACCCTTGTTTGATTGGAAGAGCAAATACATAAATAACTGAAAACACTCAAATAAAGTCTTAAGGTATTACTCTGATATACAAGGATTGAGAAATAAAAGAATGGTACATGAGTTGATAATAGATTATTAGTATTATAGCAGTGTTATAATTACAGAGAGCTTGGATAGTGAAAATCTTGTTTACATTGTGTTTAGAAAATATAAAACGAAAATATTTAACATAAGGGGTGTGGTGTCACATCACTTTTACATGATTTGATAACATCTTTGAAAGGTAGGAATTTAACACAGAATTCTTAAGTATAATACTAAAGGATGTTAATCTGTGTTCTGTCTGTCATGGCTTTAGCTTGTATAGCCCAAGTATTACCTATGTTGAACATGACAATTTTTGTCCACTTTGGAGAAAAAATATTTATTATCTTGGCATGACATTCCATTGACCACTGAGGATAACATTCCTAATGCATTAAGCATGATTAAAAAAGCATGCTCGACCAGAGCAGATAAACTCTCAGGACAGTGGATTAGCATCATATCCTCTGACAATGTCACATTACCGGTGCATATGTTCAATACCATCATTAAAAATTTATTGCAGCCAATAAATGGAAGAGATCATGTCATCCCTATTTAAAAAGGAGGCTGCAAATATGACCAATATAGTTATTGCTCAGTTAAATCAATATCATTCACTAGTAAATGCTTTGAAAGATGTGTATCCCAGCTGCTGATAAGAGTATATAAAAACAGATCCTGCAGCATGGTTTTATTAAGGGATGCTTGACCTTAACTTATATTAAATTTTATGATAAGCTTTCCCCTCCAAAATAAACAAAGTCTAGTTGTTTATTTGGCTATATCAAAGGATTTTGGTTGTGTACCTCATGACTACATACTTAAAAGTATGATTAAATTAGCTCTGAATCACAATATTTTAAATGGATAGGTAACTCATAAGAGACAAAATAAAGTATTGTTTTTCATGGCAGGAAAATCATCATGGGAAGGCACTAATATAGTTCTTCAGGGCTCCATACTGGGTCCCATTACATTCAACCTGGTATGTTCCAGCTAACCTGTCTTATCAACATTTTGAATATCCAAATATGCAGATGACTGCAAGGTAGCTGATGTTATAAATTATATATATGATAAGGATTGCCTGAGCTGCCTTGAAGCATGGGCTGTAAAAACAGAGCTGAAGTTTAATGTAACAAAATGCAAGCTAGCGGTCACTGAAATCAAAATGGGAAATCACAATCTAGAAACTGCATTGTGCATCAAAGATTTGGGTGTCACAATCAGCTCTGGAGTGACAATGAGCCTGAGGCAACATATTATAAACTTACAGACTAGAGGAATATGACAACTAAGACTAATATTACCACAGTGGAATCAAGGTATATAGATATACTTACAGCTTTCTTTGTATCCAGTCTGAGAGAAATACTGAATATAACTCAAGCTATTGACATTTGTCCACTGTGGCTATAGGGATGCTTGAATGTGCCCTGCGGTGTTACACTAAAAGGGTGTACAGTATTAAGAATCTGTCTTACAATAACAGATTAAAGTAGATTAACATATATAGTGTTCCATATAAGCACCTAAGGGGCAAACTATACATTGCAAAGCAAGCAATTTTGAATGTTGACTTTAGAACTGAAATTGGTCTTTCCATTGAAACATCTTTTCCTACAGGCAGGGAGAGGAGACATTTATTTGTGATTAAGCATCATAAAAACAGTGGGACAGATAGATATTTTACTCAACTAATCTCTAAGTATTGGAACAAACAATCTATTAAGATAAGGAAGTCTAGAAGCATGGATAAATTTAAAGCAAAACTAAATATATGCATGGGTGACAGAAAGTACTCTCACTTTATCTAGGAGTCCACAATTTTATTGGCCAAATAACCTATATAGCTACACATACTATGATACTATAGATGAGTTTTGAATCTCACCACTGGAAACAACTGTGAACAAATGCAATGGCCTGGAGTGGGAGACTCCCAGCACTGGAAATCAGAGTGACAAAAATGTGTTTTGTGCACAGGGGTTAATGGTGCTAAGATTCTTTCTACTGCCCAACAATTAATGTATCTTTAATCTAAAAACCTTAAACTCAATGACCACCAAAGGTTTGGTCTTTTGAGTCATATCACTGGTACTAAACAGACTAAAGTAGAAACAAGGCACACAAATGTGAATCACTAAATCACTCCTTCACTGAGTGGAAGTTGGTCTTATGGTCCTGCAGGAAAAATGCACTGTTGCTCTTTGTATGGGCTCCTACCATCCACAGGTTTATAGGTTATTACACTGTTGATCTGTGAGGATCTTAAGTAGCCTAGCCTTAAATTCCCATGAAGGTTTTTAGCCCTTATAGTCTGTGTACAAATAACACTGAGATTGGCAGAATAAAGAAGTGTTGGAACATTTACATGTTGTCCCTATACATGAGGGTCAAGGGTGCTAAAGCAGGGGGTGAATGTGTGAATATTTATCCATTCATCCAAATTAAGTTTAAATAGAGTTAGGGAAGTACTTCATTTTATGTGGAGAGAAAGATGGTTCAATAGAAGTAGAATTCTCTGTGATACATATTTATCTCCCCAACACATTCTATTTATGTTGCAGAAGAGACTGAAATACCTTGAACCAGTCTTTATGCCACCATTGGATTTGCAAATGTGTAATAGCTATGACAGGATGGGGTTCATTAAGGCTTTAAACTTCGGGCAGAGATCACCTGTCAGTAACCCGTTTGATATGAAAAAGAGAGACAATGCTTTGAGATGGCCCACATAGTTTTTATGATTTAGGGCCTTGATTTTTCTCAATGAGAAAGCATTGTGGTTGGATATGATTATAAATTTCTTGGCTTTTAGTTTTAGTCCATGGTTTTGACACCAGCTATTTTTTTGGGAAAGGCCCTCTTGGAGGATTGTGCTGTCCACTTGGGAGTTTATGGTGGCATTAAGCTTGCTGTCATCTGCAAACTTAGTCAGCTGAAAATCCTTAACATTTGTTTTATCCTGTAAAAAGTAAATGTTGAAGAGGAGTGGCCGAAGGACTGACCCCTGAGTTCACCACTAGTGACAGTTCTTTTGGAAGAACTTGAATAGCCTGCTTTTATTTTATGTGTTTGATTTGTGAGACAGTTTGCTATCCAACAGTTCACATAGGAATTTCCGTTTAGCTTGCTGAGTTTATCTATAATCTCTGCGTGTGGGGTGGTGTTGAAAACCTTTGTGTGAAGTCAACCAGGTTAAGTAGGCAGGATCTGCCATTAACAAATCAAAACTGTCTTGTGTTGAGAGTCTGTAGATTACCTATATCCTTATTTATTAATTCTATGATGATCCATTCCATAGCCTTACAGATGAGGCTTGTCAGGCTTATGGGTCTACGATTTGCCAGGTCTGTTGAAGCCTTTCTACAGGAAGTTGGGAGGGTGGCCTAATGGTTAAATTGTTTGCCTTGCAAACACAAGGTGCAGAATTTGAGTCTCACAAGGGATAATTGGCTAGGCTTTAAATGGCTTGCAAGGGCAGTTAGCTTAGTACTAATCTATGAACCTATGAATCTATCTATGAACCTAAGTGACTGTTTTTTCCTTCATTCATCTCGCACAAAGTCTGTTTTAAAGCAGAAATTGAAAAGCCTGTGTAAAGGGTCTGACAAATCATGTTTCAGGCTGACCTTTAGGCACCCTGTTATGTTGTCTGGCACCATAGAAAAAGCACTCTTGGCCTTAAATAGCACCTTGAGGATTTGAACTTGAGAGATTTGGGAGCAGGATATAGATGTGAGTATGTGATCTGAAAATATTAGAGGGGAGAGGGGGTGAATTATGAGCTAGATTTGTCCGCTGGGACTGAGTATGTGATATGAGTTACTATTTGCTTTGCATCATGCATTGTTTCTGAGGTTTTTAACATAATTAAAGAAGGTTCTGTGGTTATCTTTGACCTGGGTGACTATTTTACCTCATATCTGGTCTTGGTTGATTTGATTAGGGCCTGAATTTGATAGGCATTAAAACCCTGCACTGACACAGAGCCTTCTTTGGTCTTGAATCAGGTCTCTGTGATAATGCATATATCAACATGTTGCAGGGTAAGGAGTGCTTATAGGTAGTGGAGTATTTTGTTAGGGCTCCTAGCACTGAGCAGCAATACCATATCCAAGAACAAAACTTATAGTGAATACCTTACCAGGCAGAGTCTTAAGCCTGGCTTCCCATATCCCTTCCTTAACACCCTTTCTATGCTTCCATGCCTTGTTAATGTTACTAAGCTAAATAATGATAAAGTAAAATGCAGTGTGCAGTGTAGTATGGATAATTAGAGGTGAATGCTGGCAGCTTGTTACCATTTAGTAAATAATACACACACACACACACACACACACACATATATATATATATATATATATATATATATATATATATATATATATATATATATATATATATGTATTCTGACTACTTGGGAAATGATTGCTTAGGTCGACAGGCTGAAGTGCACTGTTTTTCAGTCGAAAGTTTGATTTATGGAATAGACATTGGATGTGTGTTTCAGTGAAACAAGTAATTGAGATGTGCAATAGGTGTATGTGTGTATGTGTGTGTGGACATAGATTAAGCGTATGTGTGTATGTGCGTATGTGTGGGTAGTGAGTGTCCAAAGTGTATTGTGTAGTGGTAGTGTTATGAGAAGTATTTTTAATTTAAGATGCCAGTTATGGTTAGGGTTAGGGTTAGGGTTAGTGTTAGCAACCTAGGTAGCCCTAACCGTGTTCCTGCCACTAACCCTAACCAACATCTTAAATTTTAAAAAGTGTTCCCTTAACACTACCACTACTCTAAACATTTGAGCTGAATGTGGTTGGGTTTTGGATAGTTTGGCTAGCTCTGCTTTTATGTTAGTTTCCTATTTTCTTAAACTGTGTTCTTAGCAAGCATATCATTTTGTAAAATATTCCAAGCACTCTTAATACATTCTTGCCAAAGCAGCAGCCTGTCCCTCAACTCCTTTACCCGTTTCCTTTCCCTTTTCATTCCTTTCCTCCTTTGCATTATTCTCCCTTCCCATGCTGCTCTAACTCCATCCCACTCGTTGACTCCAGTCTTACCTTCCTCAGTCCTGTTCTCATGCAAAACCTCTCCTACCATCTCCTGGAGCCAGTTAAGCCTGTGCTTTATCCTTCCAGTGCCCTCGATTCCATCTCTAATTTCTCTCCAATTCACCATACACCACCATGTTATTATCAACCCTTTCTCCCTTTTTATCATTTTACTGTCAGTAATTTCTTCATCTGCAAACTTATCAGTTAAAATTCTATTCAGTCAGATTCCCTGTCTTCTCTCTTCTTTAAAAATGCTAGTCTGTTCTCTTCCCACTTCCTCACTTTCTGAATATCCATTGAACGCAAGACTACATGCTGCCTTGCAATGCTTTCTGACTCACTCTGTGAAATTCACCAGCTTTAAACAATGTATCCTGCTGTGGTTCTAACACCAAATTAGAATCCCTCCCCCAAGAATTTTCCTGTCCTATTCCCCGCTAAATTCACCAGTCTTTTCAGTGCACCTTTCCCCTATCTCTGTTCAATCCTTGTTAGGCTAGTATTACTCTGCTATCACAATCCTTTTACCAACTTCCTACCCACACCTCATCAAACCGATCTGCATTCTTTCCCTGTTCCTTCACCCTCACTCTCAAAATAATTCCCACTCCTCTTTCCCTCTTCCTTTAACACAACTTACTACCATTTAAAAGACTCCATGTTTTCACTTCCAATTTTTCCTCCTCCTTCCACTTGAGTTTCAACTCTTGAAGTGTAACAATATCCACATTCTTCCTTGTCAGCCTCACTGTCACTCTTCTTCTCTTATTCAGATTATTTAATTCACCCATATTCTAAGTAACTGTTCTGAAGACCAACCTCTCCTGTTTTGAACCTTCCCTGCTGTTCCTCTGCAGCTGGATCCATGGAGCTCTTGAGTGGGAACTCTCTTACCTGTTCTCCCACCCCCAGACAGTAGCAAATGCTGGACACTATCAGTCATTTTGGAATCCCCTAGCTGCCTAATTGTATTTCTAATTCACCTTCATATTCTTACCATCCATTTTTGTGGTCGCGTGGGTTTCTTCTGGGTGCTCCAGTTTCCTCCCACATCCCAAAGACATGCTGTAGGTGGATTGGATACTCTAAATTGGCCCTAGGTGTGTGCATGTGTGTGCCTTCTGTGGAAGGTTGGGCGTCAGGCTGGCAACTCGACACTGTAAAACTCCACTGCCAATCATGAGTGGACAGGGGATCTGCTGTGGTGACCCCTAACTGGGAAAAGCCGAAAGATTAAGAAAAAGATTCTTACCATTCATTCCTCTTCCTTCTACCTCACGCCTCTATCCCCCACATTGGGCAGTGATCAACAGCAGCATTAAATCTTTCATTCAAAGTCAACAGAAGTTCACTCTCCATTTGGACAGCTCCATTTCCCCTTCAGCACCTCAGTATAACAAAAACAAGTTGTTCATTGCCTCTTTTATTCTCCGATAGCCTCCTCACACTATTCCCAAAATTGTAAAAATACTTTTGAAATAAGCTAATCTGTAAGTATGAAGACAATGGTTGAACCTTTATGATTATTTGTAATGCCCAAATATTGTAATTTTTGCAGTTTTCTCCTCTCCTCATTTTATATTTATTCTTGCATTTTTGTCCACTAAAAATTTAAAATTGCTTGATCACTTACCAATTTTCTACTGCACCTTACTGCCATATTAACATACAGCTAGCTAGTGGTCTTATCATGACATTAACATTTTATCTTTATTGTTTATCTTTTTTACATACAAATATTTCCATACACACAGGACATTTTTACATTCACTTAATGAAAGATATATAATACCTAGTCAGTAAAATACAACACCCTTATTACATTCCTTGTCAGATAACACTTCATAATGTCTAAATGGTATACTTTGCAAAACCAAGTTTAACATAAAACAAATTGCCTCAAAAGATGACACATTTCACATAGTACCAGTCCTGTCTCTGCTTCTTGAAAATTATTCAAGATCAAAACTCTTCAGCAACACTCCCCCACTTTTTGTCTCATCACTACTGATAATTCCATTTTTATGAGCCCACTAATCTACTTATCTATTGCATTCACATTTAAACTCCCCAAAATTCATAGTAGAACCATGGTATGTAGTCGGTCCGTCTTATTTTCATAAGTTTCTTCACCATCCATTCTGTATTCCCAGTCCAAAACTTGTTCATCAATTTATGTGCCATTTCCTTATATAATCCTACCCCTGTTCCTTTCCACATACTTATAATTAATCTGATTACCTCTCCTGCAACAGTTTGAATATCTACTATTTTATCTCACCAAGTTTTCCTTGAAAATCCTTGCTCTACCCAAATATATAACATTCCCAGGTATCATTGACACTGTTTTAGAATATCCTGCCCCATACCTCTCTTACATGGTCTCATATTTCCTTAACTTCTTTACATGCCCATCTCAGTATCTTGTTTGTCTAATAATACACATTTTAAGGTTATTAATACTAGCAACCCTCATCTGCACACAGCATCCACAACAGAATTGCATCTCGCCATCCTGACAGGTTTGAAAGTTGAAACACACACACACACACACGCACACACACACACACACACACACACACACACACACACACACACACACACACACACACACACACACACACACACACACAAAATGCAAAGTGCAGCACTATGAAGTGTCTAACAGCTTTTAAAGCTGTTGTGTAATTGAAGGTGCACTTCACTCTTGGTTGCTGTCTTTGTAGCAGGCAATGCTAAGTGTGTTATAACTTAAAACACTTTGAAATTCCATCATTTTCTATGTACCTGGTAATACAGTGAAGCACCTAAATTTTACATATTACAGTGAATTATGATTGAGTATCACTAAACATAACACCAAGGATTATAATTGGGTCTCTGATGATAACATGGATGCCAAGAATTTCATTTTGAGAATCTTGGCATTCATGTTGAAAACATATAATAAAGGGTTGTAATCAGAGACCCAAACATAATTATTCTCAATGCATTGAGCATTATTTGTTTCATGTAGTACCAGCTCAGATGACAAAGGGTCAAAAGCAAGGGTATTTTTTTAAATATTATACTAAATCACTTAAAAAGTTAACAGAACACCATGTTTTGCAAAAATATGTATTTTCTAAACAACACAAAATATGTAATGCTGTATTTAGTACTTTTGACTGATTGCAATCCTCACTGATTTACCAAAAAAACAAAGAAAGGGATGAGGGACATAGCAAATGTATGAGACAAACTTAAGGACCCTTTAATGGTGTGGACAGGAGGCAAAAGCAAATCTGTTTTACATTCTGCCCTATTCTTTGTCTGCATGCACTCAGTTCCTAGTGTGAAACTCTATTTTAATTGTGCTTGTGGTGTGTGTAACAACTGTTACACATATCCCTAAACATTGCTTCGATCAAGTCTTATGCTAGAGAAGCAGTTAGCAAGTTTTTTTTTCTCAATATTGCAGTGTGATCATGGTACTCCTTGCACTTCCAAATAAATCATGTACTTTTGAAATGTCTGTCAAACTTCACTTCTTGAATTTTGCCTTCTAGGTGAATTTCTTGACATCCATTTTTCAAACACTTAATCGGTTATGATTGGACACCTGAACATAATTCTCAATGAGATGATTTCTTCAAAGTTCCTTGTACTAAGACAGCTACAGCCTCACCTACACACAATTTATGAACTAAATATGTTATCAGACATTAGTAGAAGTCCACTCTATAATCTTTTAATGCAGTTTGCTATTTTGTTCCTTCTGTGTATGAATCAAGTATATATTGTGGTGGCTTAGATAATCATACGCTCAAGTTTAAAAACCCAGGGATGAGAAACAAAGTAGTTAGACAGAAAAGCAGTACATAAATGCTCTTTTGTATTAAGACAAGTACTTAACCAAATACAAAGCTGAACAACAAATTAGCAGTCTGCTCCTAGTACACTCCTAGATGCCCATTCGGTTGATATAGAAGTGATGAACATATTCCTGGACAACATGAGTCATTTGATACAGGTCCAAGATTACTTAGACAGGGCTTGGGTTACTCTTTCCATCATATATGTCTCCCCTGTTTCATCCCCTAAGTTGACTTGATCACTGATATTACAACTTAAGGTCTAGGAAGGCCATCTAGTGCCTAGGCAGCTGATATTAACTTGGAGTTGCTAGATAAGCCAAAAAGCAATGCAGACTCCGTCAATAAATAACATAACTTGAAATGGTGGATTTGTTAAGGGCTTACTGACTAAGGATGCATATTTCTGTGAACAGTCACTTCTACTGTGCACTCACTGTTCGAATGTTTCACAAGTGCACATCAGAACTGGCAAGCTGCTTTGATTAGCTTTACTGCTCAAAATATTCTGCATTGTGATGCAGCCTCTTCAATGTTTTCAGACCATCACTTTTTGCATGTTAATTTAGTTTCACTAAATACTCTGGTTATTAGACCTTGGTGCTTCACTCTAGTATTGCAGAAGCATTTAGCTCAATAATCTGACATACCAGAGATTTGGAGAGATCTATTTCCTCCCAAATCTCCTTTTGGCCACTTTACGTAACATCTTCAATCATAGATTAAGAGCAGAGTAAGAAAAATTCTTAAGGTAATGGGATAGACCAACCTGATCATAAAACTACCGTGTGAAGATCCTCACACCTTAGCAGGGCTGCAGTAGCAAAAGAAGAGAAGATGTGCATTTTGTTATATCAGTAAATTAATTCCTAATTCAAAAGGGAACTAGAATTACAGACAGAAAAGTTGCATTGGGACTAACCAGCTTTTCTTCTTTAGAGTCTGGGTTTGTATATTTTAACAAGACTGTTCCCCGAAGCTTCGACAGATAAGATGGTCAAATCTTCAACCTGGTGAAACTGTTTTAAAATTCATGTAATTGCAGGAAGGCAGGCTCCACCACACATGTCTATTCTCCTCACCCCCTTACTTGTATATAGTAATTCACTAGACCACAGAGAAAAGACAAGATTGCAATAAAAAGAGGTCATTGACTGTATGACAATTGAGTGACAGTGATTTCCTGTGGGAGACAGTGACCAGGAAGTGAAATAAAAAGGAAGTGAAATCACTGGGTTTGAATTTCAACTGCGTTATACTTCACAAAGACTAGGATAGTGGGACTCTAGCATATAAACTCCAAAATAACTACAGATTGAACTGGCACCTCACCTGTGTGCCCTGTTCAATCATAGCCTCACCTCAGTCTTTGTCCCTACTGAAAGGGGCACTGCTACAGTGACTACAGACCCTGGGAACTATCGCCCCATTAGCCTGACAAGTCTGATATGCAAAGCTATGGAATGCATCATCATGGAACTAATAAACAAGGCTATAGGGAATCTCCAGACTCTGGATCCCACGCAGTTTGGTTTTGTGAAGGGTAGATCATGCATGCTGAACTTGGTCAACTTCTTTGAGTCAGTCACCAGAGCTGTGGATGAAGGCAAGATGGTTCATACAGCCTACCTTGATCTGGCCAAGGCCTTTGAAACCATTCCCCACTCAGAAATCATAGAAAAACTCACTAAGCTAGGCATCAACCCCTATATATCACTAGGTGGGTTGCAAACTGGCTTACAGGTGGAACCCACAGTGTGAAAGTAGCTGACTCCAAGTCAGACTGTTGACCAGTCATGAGTGGAGTCCCACAGGGTTCAGTCCTGGGACTTCTCCAGTTTGGTATCTACTTTTCTGAAGTCCAGGCCAACATGAAGGGACTCTGGCTGACCAAGTTTGCAGATGATTGCAAGTTGGGAGCTATTATTAAATCCCCGAGTGATGTTGACATCCTACAGAAAGACCTCACTGAGACCAATGACCGGTGTCAGAACTATGGCCTTAAACTCAATGCCAAAAAATGTGTCATCATCCCCTTTGGGAAAAACCCAGTTTCCATGAATTCTCACATTGATTCTAGTCCACTGAGATCTGGGAACACAGGTTGACAGCAACCTCTCTTTTGACCACCACATTGCCACTGTGGTCAGAAAGTCCTTCTATGTGGCACATCTCATTACTAAGGGTTTTGCATCCAGGAAGAAAGAGGTCATTGTCTCCCTCTACTCTTCCCTCATTAGGCCAATCATTGAGTACAATGCCTCATTTGGCATGTACCTCACAAAACATCTGCAACAACTGGAATGGCCACAAAAGTACCTCATAAAGAGGATCCTAGACCTTAAACATTTGTTCTATATGGACAGACTAAAAAAACTCCAACTATTCTCTGTCTCATATCGCCTACTTAGAGGCGATCTCTGCTTGACTTACAAAGCCATGTCTGACCCAGCTCTGTTAGAAATGTTACATCTAAAGAAATCACAATCCCTCCACACCACATGCTCCAGAGACCTCAACCTCATTACCACAATCAACAGAACATGCTGGAGGGACTGGTTCATAACCCAGAGACTGCCCATGCTATGGAATAGACTTCCCATACATGTCAAGCAGAGCACCTCACTGGCCCTCTTCAAGAGAAATCTTGATGAGTAGATGGGAAATAGAAAATTCACCCTGTGAATCACTTGAGTCTCTTTACTCGACAGAGGCACTGGGAACTAAGGTCAGGTGGCACTATGACAGGGTAATCCTATGGGTTAGGCTTGTAAAGGCTCCAGGGCCATTAGCCTAGTACACACCTATGAACCTATAATGTAGATATGCACAATGCAGAGGAAATTGTGTATTCGACAATGAGAATGAGATTCTGTGGTAGAAGGGACATCTTTGTGACTTTCAGGATGTTCATGGGGAGAACTACTAGGTTGTCAGTAATGAGGTACAACATAAATCAGCAAATTCCTTTGGTAAGCTGCTCTTAAAAGAGTTTACTGTAGAAGACAAGGAAATCATATCCACCTCAGTATTCCCAACATAAATCTAGATGGCGATAAGGTTATGAGATAATAGTACATGAGTTATGAATCACCAGGGATAGTTGTGTTCTCTGAGGAGTTTTATGAGACTCTGAAAAGTGAGATGCAGGAAGGTCTGCTGGAGGTCTGTAGTAGTACATAGGAAGACCCACCAATGCCAGCATAATAGCATCATATGACAGTAGTGACAATCATTAAGCAAGCAAATTTCTGCTGAAAATGAACCATATAGTCCAATATCCCTCCTTAAGGTAGGCTATAGTATCTTTGTGGGGTAGGGGTGTTTCAGCTTTAACCAACAAAACAACAGGGCACTTGGAAACTACTGAGTATAAAAACAAAATTAAACCACAGTTTTGCAAGCAACTTCCACAAAGTTTATTAATTCTTAACAGTTATCACCACATTTTCATCCTAAGCATAGGACTTCATCAGATATCTACCCATAAAACATCCTCCTTCTTTAAATAGTGTCCATATCCAATCATAAAAAAATAATTAAATACGTCATTAATAAGCAAATACATGAGCAACGTGATGATAACTGTCAAGCGTTAATAATGTTCATGGAAGTTACTTGCAAAGTGGTGTTTTAATTTCGTTTTTATACTCCGTAGTTTCTGCGTGCCCTGTTGTTTTGTAGGTTTTGGCTCATTTCATTTTGGAGCTCTTTATCCTTCTGGTTTTGAGTGTTTCAGCTTTAGAAAATATGTCCTAGAATCTTTCACCCCCGTTTAAGGTGGTTTTATTAAAAGGGGGCAAGCAGCTGACAATATTAGTAGGATATTATTACTATTTTACTATTACTTTTTTATTCATTATATTTATTTATAGAGAGATACAGATATAGATATAATTTATTTATTTATTTATTATCTATTACTATTTACTGCAGGTTTGATAAGCCTGAGGCTACAAGTGACACTGTTACCAGCTCTCTCAGTGTTCAGACTTATATGACTCTCTCTTCCACACATTCTCACATTACATTCAGCCTGCATTCATTATCTCTGAGGAGGATGTGTATCAGTTTTTTAAAATACATCAAATTAAGAAAGCAGCTTGTCCAGATGGGGTTTCACCCTCCTGTTTAAAAGCGTGCTGATCAACTGACTCTTGTTATTAGAGCTGTGTGAAGTCCCATTATGTTTCAAACATGCCACAACTATTCCAGTGCCTAAATAATCCACTATAACAGGAATGAATGACTATAGGCCTGTTGCTTTGACATCAGTGGTCATGAAAACTTTTCACAGGCTGGAGTTAGCTCACTTGAAGGATATTACACCTCCCTCATTGGACCCCCTTCAGTTTGCTTATCGAGAGAACCTGTCAGTGGATGATGCAGTTAATATGGGTCTGCACTATATCTTGCAGCATCTTGACAACCCAGAGACATATGCAAGGATTCTGTTTGTGGACTTCAGCTCTGCATTTAATACAATAATTCTGGAACTTCTCACTTGAACCTCTCCCAGCTTTCCGTTCCTGTTTCCACCGGTCAATGGATCACCAATTTTATAACCAATAGGAAACAGCAGGTGAAACTGTGGAGATTTACATCTAGCTATTGCATGATCAATACAGATGCCGCCAGGGATGTGTGCTCTCCCCACTGCTATTCTCTGTCTACACTAATGACTGCACCTCTAAGGACCCCTCTGTCAAACGTATTAAATACACAGATGATACAACTATCATCAGGCTCATCAGGAATGGTGATGAGTCTGCATACAGATGGGAGGCTGAGCAGCTGGCCCTTTGGTATAGTCAGAATAATCTGGAACAGAACACTATTAAAATTGTGGTGATAACAGTGGACTTTAGGAGTGGTACTACAATATTATCCTCCCTCTTTATATTTAATACTGCTATGTCAGTTGTGGAATCCTTCAAGTTTCTGGGATCTATAATCTCCCGGGACTTGAAGTGGGAGACCAACGTAAGGTCCATCATAAAAAAGGCACAACCGTGAATGTACTTTCTGTGACAGCTGAGGAAGTTCAACCTCCCACAGGCAGTGTCGATTCAGTTCTGTACAGCAGTCATTGAATCTGTTCTCAACTCATCCATAACAGTATGGTTTGAATCTCTGTCTAATCATGACAAAAATAGGTTACATCGAACAGTCAGGTCTACCAAAAATATCATTGGTGTTAGTTTGCCCTCCTTACAGGACCTGTACTATTCCGTTGTCATGAAAAGGGCAGGGAAAATCATCACTGAACCTTCATATCCAGGCCACCATCCTTTTTGAACTATTACCATCGGCCAGGTGTTATAGAATAATATGCACCAAACAAACAGATGTAAGAACAGTTTTTCCACAAGCCATCAAGTTCATAAATGGTTAACTCAGCTTATTAGGTTAGGGTATTCTTTTTCCCAAGCCGCCGAGGATTCAACAGTATTGTTTGCATATTGTTAATACTTGTTTCTTTCAAAGTTTATTTCAGTATTTTTTGCACTGAGTTGCACTTTGCACCTTGTATGTATATGTATACTTACCTTTTTGTCTTGTTCTTAATAGTTGCATGTATGTCGTTTGTCTTGTTCTTAATAGTTGTATGCATGTCATTTATGTAATTCATACTTGGAGAGTTACTGAAACTGGAGTCATATTCCTTGTATGCATGTATACCTGGCCAATAAATGTGATTCTGAGTCTGATTCTACCTGGATACTAGTGAGGAATCTCTCTTCCTATTTAACATGTATGCTGAAAAAATATTGCATAAGAAGAGACTATCTGTTTAAACAATTAGAGATTACCACTTCCCAGAAATGGTAATTGAGCCACTTAACTACAGTGGTCAGAATAAGGATGCAAATAAAGAAACTTGCAAAATAGAGAAAGAACAACACAAGAGTATCTTCTATCCCCATTCTTCTTTGTCTATTTGTCCATTAAGTATTTAACAAATACTATCAAAGGAAATAATAATAATAACATTGCAAAGAGCTGAATGGAAAAAAAGGATCGCAAAATAAATCTGTTTCCAGGTGACTTGTCTTCCTGACAAAGTCTGATTATATTTCAATGATGAAAATGTTAAGATTTTGTGTATTATGTAAATATATACCAGCAGTGCAGAGAAATCATGGCACAAGTTCAGTTTGATCCAGAGTGGTAATTATTTTAAATATCTGTGTGTTTAGCTGGCTGGATCCCATCTAGAAAGAGTTTGCTACACTTTTAGTGAGGTCAACCAATTGATAATAAAATGTATCGATTAAGCAACAAAACACTAAGCAGATAAATCCTTGACCACAGATTACAGCCATTAAGCAGATAAATACAAAATAAAGCAGTCGCCAAATGTACGGCTCCAAAACCATATAATTTTTATTTTTATTTTTGTTATATAATTTTTATTTCGTTTTAAATAAAAATGATATGGTTTTGGAGCCGTATGTTTGGCGACCACTTTATTTTGTATTTATCTGCTTAACGAAAATATATAGATTGCTGGACATGGATAAAGTTGTCTTCTGGAGCAAAGGATTATGTAAATTAAGATGCTTCTTTTCGTAAATTAGTAATTTTCTGTTTGGCCCCTGGTTTCATGTCCTCCGCAATAGATACTTGAGAAATGGCAGAAAAAAAACTTTAGTATATTTGGTGGCTGTAAAGGGCTAGATTAACATTAGTATTCCACTGTGGCTTCATAAATGGGGAAATTAGGCGATACAGTTTGCATAACTACACCACAACAGTAAAAGTACAACAGTAAAAGTACAAGTGTTGGCGTTATGGCTAATGCCATCTTATTAGATGCTTTGGACAAAAACTGAATTTTTAAATCATTCACGTATTTATTTGATTTACTTATTTGTTTACCAGGTGGGTGGGCTGGGCAAATTGATCCATTTCAGCCATGACCTGGAAACGTAAGACAAGTGCCACACAGCAATAAAGTACAATTGAACTTGCAATTGCATAAATATGGCAAAATTCATCGTGAATATGAAACTTATAAAACATTAGAAAATTACAGTATCAACTTTATGTAAATTTCAATAGGAATTACTTAGGGTGGGTAGAGGTTATAAAGAGTTAGATGAAGTTGGTTATTAAGAGGTGTAAGCCACATTTTCAGATCCAGTTTAGCTCTATGTCATTCATGAGTGTTTTGCTAGTAACTATATTTACATATGTATACTACTATCTCCATAAAAAAGTTGAATAGTTATGTAATATGACAGCATTTTAACCATTATCTCTGTAGCATGCACATGTTTACTACCTGATATGGCAGCCTTTTAATTTATATTTGAATGGATCAATTTTTTTGTTTCATTGCTTCTATCTACAGGAATTTTATTGTAGGAAGCAGTGTAGCAAGGTGTAAAGAAATAAGTAAGGTGATTGGAAATGCAAATATTTTGCTCCTGCTAGAGGCCATGTCACTGCAGGGTAAAATACAGGAGATCATTAAGAGCATATGCAGGACGTCATTTAACTTTAGGAAGGGATTTGTGCTTTGCCAACTTCCAATACTTTCTTACGTGCCTTAAAAATAATAGCCATATGGTAGAGTTCCTCCTAAATGTGGACCAGAAGTATAGTGGATGTTTGTTAAACTCTAGAATGTCACCTACGGTGGAGCAATGCAGAAAAAGAACATTTAAGAGCCAGAGACAGAACAGTGAGTGGCTGCAGCTAGAGGCTGAAGACTAAAAGCAGCTAAATACTGACGTAAATATTGACTGGTCTCAGAACAAAATAATAAATGGTCATCATGTACAGGGAACTAACACAATGTTGTGGTATAGTCGTGTTCTTCATAGAATTTTACGAAACTGTTGAAGAAGTATTAAATATATATATATATATATATATATATATTAAGACATGGAGTCAAATGAATGACCTGGCCAAAAGTATGTTTTTTAAAGTTTCCTTGTTTTATTTTTTTAGTGTTTGATTTTCATTGTACACAGTTAGATCTTATTTTATGGAGGGCTAGCAATGCTGATTTCGTACACGCATTAGTGGTCTTGTCTCCAGAAGTATGTTACTTGCACATGGTGTCCTGGGATACATGACAAAGGCATGACGATCAGATACTCAAGTTTCAAGGATGATGAGTTGCACTGCTTCTCTGACTCTGAAAAGAACAAAGCTTAGCGGGATATAAGTATGACATCTAAAATCTTAACGGCACTATTTTTTAAACTCTGCCTTCTGAGGTCAATTCAACATGGAGAGTGAGCCCTACTACCAGCATGTATTCGCAGTGCCATCATTTTTGGCATTACCTGAATTTCACTATCATAGTGGAGGATGGGATCAAAACTCAATAGAAAATTGAGAGCTTTGTTCTGTGCTTTGGCTTTTACTTTGTGACAGAATTTTGGTACAGTCTCTACAGTACTGTTGCACTAATCTGCTGCTCACTCTCCTGATCCCATCTACTCCCAGATGAAGACAAGTCTCTTCTTCTTCTTCTTTCGGCTGCTCCCATTAGGGGTCGCCACAGCGGATCATCTGTTTCCATTTCTTCTTGTCCTCTGCATCTTGCTCTATCACACCAACCACCTGCATGTCCTCTCTCACCACATCCATAAACCTTATCTTAGGCCTTCCTCTTTTCCTGTTACCTGGCAGCTTCATCCTTAACATCTTTTTCCCATTATACTCAGCATCCCTCCTCAGCACATGTCCAAACCAACGTAATCTTGCCTTTCTGGCTTTGTCTCCAAACCTTCCAACCTGGGCTGACCCTCTAATATACTTATTCCTAATCCTGTCAACCCTCGTCACACACAGTGCAAATCTTAACATCTTTAACTCTGCCATGTCCAACTCCGACTCCTGTCTTTTTGTCAATGCCACTGTCTCCAACCCATATAATATAGCTGGTCTCACTACCCTCTTGCAGACCTTCCCTTTCACTCTTACTGGTACTCGTCTGTCACAAATCACTCCTGACACTCTTCTCCACCCACTCCATCCCGCCTATCCTCTCTTCTCACCTCTCTTCCACACTCACCATTACTCTGAACTGTTGATCCCAAGTATTTAAACTCATCCACCTTCACCAACTCTACTCCCTGGATCCTCACCATTCCTCTATCCTCCCTCTCATTCACAGACATGTATTCTCTCTTAGTCCTGCTGACCTTCATTACTCTTCTCTCTAGAACAAATCTCCACCTCTCCAGCGTCTCCTCCACCTGTTCCCTACTCTCACTACAGATCACAATGTCATCTGCAAACATCATAGTCCATGGGGACTCCTGTCTGATCTCGTCTGTCAACCTGTCCATCACCATTGCAACTAAGAAAGGGCTCAGAGCTGATCCTTGATGTAATCCCACCTCCACCTTAAACGCATCCATCACTGCCACCGCAGACCTCACCGCTGTCACACTACCCTCGTACATATCCTATACCGCTCTTACATGCTTCTCTGACACTCCCGACTTCCTCATACAATACCACAACTCCTCTCTAGGCACCCTGTCATATGCTTCCTCTAAGTCCACAAAGACACAATGCAACTCCTTCTGAACTTCTCTGTACTTCACCATCAACACTCTCAGAGCAAACATCGCATCTGTAGTGTTCTTTCCTGGCATGAAACCATAGACTCTAACATACTTAATTTCATCCACCAGATTTAGATATTCTCCTTTTTCCTAAGTAGAGCTATTCTCTCATTTATGGGAGGGAAATATGACCTCTAATCTGAAGATGTTGATTTTCATCTTAGTCATGTCATACTCATAAGTAAGGCACTCTAATGTATTCTGGAGATCGTAGTCACTTGCTGTAAAAGACAAAAACATCTGTAAACAACAAAGATGAAACTTTTCATCCTCAAACTGGATACTCTTCAGATTTTGGTTGTGACTTGATATCCACTTCACAAAAATTGAAAACAGGAAGGGAGACAAGACACACTTTTGGTGGAGAGTTGTATTCACTTTAAAATATTTAACTTAATGCTTAGAATAAAGAGAAACGTCTTGCTGGTGTTCTTCTAAAGGGATTAAAAGGTGCAAAGTGGCAGCCTTGGGACCCTAGGGTACACAGTCATGTTTTCTATGAGACTGAAACATATACAAAGACAGTAATTTCAAATGCTCGTGAACAATCCAGTAAACATTTAAAGGCAAAGAGATGATCCACTGTTAGGTTCAGGGCAAAATCCACATTCCTGTCTCAGGTGTTGTTGGGATACTGTTCAGAACCCACATCTCAAAGTTTTAGGGAGAATGTATAGGAATTACAAATTGAAGTTCAAATACAATCCTTTAAATGAATGAATTGGTACAACAGAAACAAAAAAAAAATGTGGCATTGCCTACTGAGGTAGAGATGGCATTGAAAGCACTTATACTTTATCCAAAATGACCTTAAACTGGGAACAGGCAAATAAGCTCAAAAAGGACTGAATTTCATTGTAGTTGAAAGAAGACATATAGTAGACTCTTTATACACTTTACGTATGTAGCATGTGAGGTATATATATATATATATATATATATATATATATATATATATATATATATATATATATATATATATATATATATATATATATATATATATATATATATATATATATATATATGTGTATGTGTGTGTGTGTGTGTGTGTGTGTGTGTGTGTGTGTGTGTGTGTGTGTGTGTGTGTATTTTTTAATATATGCTCATGCTTGGATACAGGAAGCACATGTCATATGGTGAACTTCTTTTTTAGAAGTACACAGTAAAGAGCTCATGAAACTTGGAAGCATATCCATTGTGATGATAGTTTATTAAGAATCCTGATAAACATCCTAAACTATATATGATGTCCAAAGTGAGGGACTATAGTTCTGAGAGTTTCAGAATAATGCAAATGCAATTTGTTATTAAAACAATTGTCCTGCTGTATCCACCTGAGATTTTGAAGAAAAATGGATCGTTCAGCTCCAAAAATTCAGTTTATTTCTCACTGAAATCATGACACATGTAAAGGAATAGTGTATAACATTTTTGAATGTCAGTGGAGAAAAACTTTTTAACATGTGCACCTTTTTTTGACAAGGAAAATTTCAAAGTATCAGCAATTAAAGAAAAGTTCAAAAGTTATTGTGAAACTAGAGATAATTATCTGGAGAAGATGAAATGACAGATATGGCAAGAATGTTAGTACATCGAAATATAGTGTTGTATAAAACTTATCTACAGTTCACTGGAAATAGATGAAACACATCCTTGCTAGCATAACTACTCTTTTTAATGATTTTTTTGGCAATAACCTGCACGTACATTTTAGATGAGAAGCCTTCACCCTCATTTTAATATGAAAGTACCTGCAATCATGACAAGTGTTTTGAATTATTATACATGACAAAAGTAAGTACTTTATAGTATGTTAGTTGTATCACAACAGCCTTCTTAGTGAGCTGTAATGCTGATTAAAAAGTGCAATTTAAGAATTAAGTACAAGTTCTGCAAACAGGTGTATTAGGAGCTACAGTGAAAATTCATCAATATATAAACAAACGTACAAACAAACAACTACTTGAGGAAGCAAGCAAATGTACACAAAAATGAATGAATAGCATGCAGGATAACCTGAGATTAATATCACTAAAAGGTAAATTTAACTTGAACTGTATTTGTTTTGCAAATATCAATGTATAAGGTGCTGTGATATACCTTTAGAGAAGAGCTTCTTGTACAAAATAATGAAGTAAAAATGCTAAAAAATTAAATGAAAAGCAGAAATGTTGAACAAGTTTGAAATGCAGGAGAGTTTAGAGTTGCATGATTGCTTTAGGAAAACATCATCCTCCCAAGAAGATATACTTCTTATATGGAAGCACTGCAGACTTCATGTATCACGATTCTCCCCATTATGAGTACTTTTTAGTGTCTGTTATAACTGCACTGTAGCTTTTATGCCATACATGGTACATCTAAGCTGACTTGTTTACCCTGCTTTTACCACAGATAAAATAGCTATTCCAGATTTTGGAACTGGAGCTATGGAGAACTGGGGGCTAATTACATATCGAGAGACCAACCTGTTGTATGATCAAAATGAATCTTCTTCAACAAATCAGCAAAGAGTGGCTGCTGTGGTAGCTCATGAATTAGTGCACCAGGTAGGACTATCAGCTAACAACTGAGAAATGTCTAACATGTGCCTGATCAAAACAGCAAATATTTCACAGCACAAAATGTTCTAGAGGTTTTTATTAATGTAGCCTAAACTGCACAGGAAAAATGACAGAAGTATTAAATAATTTTTAAGATCAGAGTTCTATATTTCACGTGTGCTTGTGTTTTGTGTGTGTGTGTGTGTGTGTGTGTGTGTGTGTGTGTGTGTGTGTGTGTGTGTGTGTGTGTGTGTGTGTGTGTGTGTCTCACACACGCACACACACACACACACATATATATGTACACATATACAGACCACACAAACAAGCTACCCACACAGACACATATAGAATGTATTTATTTATTTTATTTATAAAATGCATGACGAGGTGACTGATGCTTGATAAATTTATGTCTACGAGTGTGGTATGGCATAAGTTTTAAAGTCTTACTGCGCTTCTGCAAATGTGTGAGCAACACAAATCAGCCAAAACTCTAAATGCCTTCATTTCTTTAAAAACATAATTATTCTAATATTTTACATACTTTAACAGTAGTTGTTAGCATTAGGATTTGTAATAATATTTTAATGAGATAAAATATATAAATTTGTAGGCCATATTCTAGCAGTACATGACAATGCATTTTTTTAGTTTTATCTGTAGGCCTTTCCTTAATAGTGCCACTACACATGACAGACTGAGCTTCACAAATGCAGACTTCATGCACACCATTACCCAAACACAACATACATGTATTCCCCTTCCACAGTTCTCACTTTTACCCTCATCTGCAAACAATCACATGCACCTACTCAGCTTTAATTGCATGTGAAACTTTCCACATTATTACTCATTCCTTTTACCATTATATTCAAGAATTCAAAACTGCCCTACTTTACCACTCAACAAATACAGCCATTCAACCATCTTCATCACCAAAACATTTGCAGCAAAACATACCTAAAACCATGTGTTCTATACCTATAAATATATGTATGTACATGTGTGTGTATATATATATATATATATATATATATATATATATATATATATATATATATAATGTGTGTGTGTGTGTGTGTGTAGGCATATATAAATATTTATATTTACAGGATTACATGATAAATGAAGGTCTGAAAATGAATTTTGTCTGTATGCCTATGTGTGTGCATATGAGCCTTTCTTGAAGTTAACTGAATGATTTCTCTGTGTAACCTTTTTACCCTTTGCTTGGATGCTGTTTGGGATATCTTAATTTTCCTGGGTACCAGATAAGACATTAAGGCTTGTATTTCTATAGTATAGCCAAAGAGTCCACTTATACTGTACTGATGAGTTACAAAAAGACCAAAACTTCGCAGATCTGCAGCTAGTGGGGTTTAGTTTTATTGTTCTGACTGAACCCATAAAGACTTAAAAAGTAAAAATTAAAAAGTAATGGGCATTCAGAAGCCATGTAGTTGAAACACTTGAATATCTTTAAGGAGTCATTTATATATATCCTATGGGCCTACACTGCAAGAGTTTAAGGTTTTACGTGCTTTTGGCTGAGTCTTTCTTGCAGTTTTTACTGAATAGTTTGTTTGTGCAGCATTTTTGCCCTTTGTTTGGAAATATAGATACATACACACACACACACACACACACACACACACACACACACACACACACACACACACACACACACACACACATATGCACATAAAGATATATCTGTACATGGATATAACCATATATTGCTGTTGATATGAAACATGTGGAGGTGTGGTATATGACACACAACTGCATAAAATATTTTGTGTGAGATATATATATATATATATATATATATATATATATATATATATATATATATATATACACACACATATAGGGGTCCACGTTGAAATCTCAAAAGCTCAAAATCTCGAAATTCAAAAGACTGAGTCCAAAATCTTGAAAGTTCAAATACTGAAAATTCAAAATACTGAATCTCATAATACTGCAAAAACAGTATACCAACACTTACTATATTCCAGCACAACTACATACAGAAACATATTACTCTTCTCCAACTATAAGCAGGAGGCAAGCCCCCCTGCACCCCCATGATATATCAACTATATATAAATATATCAACAATCTGAGAGTCATGCTGCTCAACACTAGAAGTCTAAATCTCAAAATGCACATGCTCGAAGCACTCCTTAATATGGAGAACATTGACATCTGTGCTGTAACAGAGACCTGATTCAAGGCAGCAGAAAGCCCCCCTGCACTACCAGGCTATAACTCATTCCACATCTTTCGGCCCCAGAACTTGGACCGAAGCTCCAAAGGTGGTGGTGTTTCCATATTCATAAAGGATGCGCACACCTCTAGACTGGTATCTGAGATACTTCAGGTGCAGCTAACATTGGGTAAGACAGTGATTCAGGTTGTAGCCTGCTTTAGGTCCCCAACCATGTCCCAAGATTTACACTCCATATTCTTAAGTACCCAGGAAAATATTAGGGTCCAACCTAACGCTCATACTGGGTGACTTCAACTACCCCTCCATTAACTGGGAAAACTACTCATGTACCATTACACTTGCCCAACGCTTTCTGGAATTCATTAATTCCAATGCCCTGGACCAGCTTGTTGTTACCCCCACTAGAGGTAGCAACATCCTTGACCTGGTCATTACTAACATGGGTGACCATTGCTCTACACCAATAGTCAACTCCTCCCTGGTTAGATCCGACCACAAACTAATCAACTTGGAAATCCACCCCCCCCCCAAAAGGTAAACACCATAAAAAGCTTCTCAAAAGCTAACTTTGGGCTCCTAAAAACAGCGGTGGATAACTTCACGGCACCCATGCAAATAGATAATAGTTTCATGACCACCAAATCATACACCAATCCACTGTATGAACAGGTACACAAATGCATGGATCTTGCCATACCCAATAGAACCAAGACACTCTCCTCAAAAAAAAGGAAGCCGATCAGGTGCCCCCTGCCATAAACAAACTCTACAACAGAAGGTGGAAACTGATGCGGAATAAGGTGAAGCCCAAGACTGGAAAAACTCACTTATCACCCTTAACAAAAGGTTGAGATCCCTCATCAAATTTTCTAAAGCTAGCTATGAAAACAGAATTGCAGCAGATAGTAAAGATAACCACAAGGCCTTCTATAGTTATGTAAAGAATCTCCATGACAATACCCAGATTTGCTCTGAGCTACTGCACAATGGTGCCTCCTATACCAAGCCAACAGATATTGCCAATATACTGGCCAACAGATTCAGTGCTAACTTTACCCCTCTCTTGCCCCCCCAAAAGACCAATGACAATACCAGTAGATTGCCAGGCACCCAGTATTACTGCTGCACAAGTTAAAATAGCACTGTCCAAGGCCAAGAATACAGCTTCTATGGGACCTGACAATATCCCTGGCTGTGTTCTACATAAACTACAGAGTGAACTGGCACCTCACTTGTGCATCCTGTTCAGTCATAGCCTCACCTCAAGGTTTGTCCCTACCGAATGGCGCACTGCTACAGTCATCCCTCTCCACAAAGGAGGAGTGACTACAGACCCCGGGAACTATCGCCCCATTAGCCTGACAAGTCTGATATGCAAAGCTATGGAATGCATCATCATGGACCTGATAAACAAGGATATAAGGAATCTCCAAACTCTGGATCCTACACAGTTTGGTTTTGTGAAGGGTAGATCATGCCTGCTCAACTTGGTCGACTTCTTTGAGTCAGTCATCAGAGCTGTGGATGAAGGCAAGGTGGTTCATACAGCCTACCTTCATCTGGCCAAGGCCTTTGATACCATACCCCACTCAGGAATCATAGACAAACTCACTAAGCTAGGCATCAACCCCTATATCACTAGATGGGTTGCAAACTGGCTCACAGATAGAACCCACAGTGTGAAAGTAGCTGACTTCATGTCAGACTGCTGACCATTGATGAGTTGAGTCCTACATGGTTTGGTTCTAGGTCCTCTCCTGTTTGGTATATACTTCTCTGAAGTCCAAGCCAACATGAAGGGACTCTGGCTGACAAGATTCGCAGACGATTGCAAGATGGGAGCTATAATTAACTCCCCAAATGATGTTGACATCCTACAGAAAGGCCTCAATGAGACTAATGACTGGTGTCAAAACCATGGCCTTAAGCTTACTGCCAAAAAATGTGTCGTCATCCACCTTGGGAAAAACCCAGTTCCCTTGAATTACCACATTGATGGTAGTCTACTGAACACAGAAGGAGTTAGAAGAGATCTGGGAACACAGGTTGACAGCAATCTCTCTTTTGACCACCACGATGCCACTGTGGTCAGAAAGTCCTTCTACGTGACACATCTCATTACTAAGGGTTTTGCATCCAGGAAAAAAGAGGTCACTGTCTCCATCAACTCTTCCCTCACTAGGCCAATCATCAAGTACAATGCCCCATTTGGTATGTACCTTACTAGACACCTGGAACAAATAGAGAGGCCACAAAAGTACCTCACAAAGAGGATCATAGGCCATAAACACTTGTCCTATATGGACAGACTCAAAAAACTCCAACTAGTCTCTGTCTCATTTAGCCTACTTAGAGGCAATCTCTGTTTGACTTACAAAGCCATGTCTGACCCAGCTGTGTTAGAAATGCTGCATCTAAAGAAATCTCAATCTCTCCACACCACACGCTCCAGAGACCTCAACCTCATTACCACAATCAACAGAACATGCTGGAGGGACAGGTTCATAACCCAGAAACTACCCATGCTATGGAATGGACTTCCCATACATGTCAAGCAGAGCACCTCACTGGCCCTCTTCAAAAGAAATCTTGATGAGTGAATGGGAAATAGAAAATTCACCCCAGGGATCACTCCAGTGGCTTTACTCGACAGAGGCATGAAGAACTAAGGTCGGGTGGCACCATGCCAGGGTACTCCTATTGGCTAGGCTTGTAAAGGCTCCAGGGCCATTAGCCTAGTACACACCTATGAACCTATGAACTCTGAGATTGCACTCCACAGAAGAAAATGACATACCATTGTGTGCTTCATGACTGCCTGTTGTAACCTTAGTCATGTTCCCTTTTAATTTGCTATACTACAACATAACTCACGTTAGTAACGAAATGCAATGTCAGAGTTGATATATTTAAGTAGCAGGGGGTGTGGGGGTGCTGTGCCCCCCTGCTTATAGTTGGACTAGACTAATATGGCTTGTCTATTATTTGTTTCTGTATGTATTTGTGCTGGAGTATAGTAAGTGTTGGTGTCCTGTATTTTTTTCGATATTATGAGATTCAGTATTTTGAGTTTTCGGTATTTTGAACTTTTGAGATTTTGGACACAATCTTTTGAATTTCGAGACTATGAGCTTTCGAGATTTCAGAGTGGAGATATATATATATATATATATATATATATATATATATATATATATATATATATATATATATATATATATATATATATATAGAGGTCTTTTTTGTAATTTTATGTATTTTTATGCATTTGTCAGGTGACTGAAGATTGTTAGGATTTGTTAGATTTATGGGCTTAATTATGTTTTTAGTTAGTCTGCTTTTTGTTAGTTTAGATTAATTTAGCCAAGTTCTGTCAGTGTGCTTACTACTTTCTTCTTTACTTCAACAATAATTAGAGATATTTAAAACTTTTATTTCGAATTTCATAGTGCAGACAATGATAGCCATTTACTAAACAAGACAATACAGTCTCAAAGTGAAAACAGATTTGGCATGAACATTAAGCTTCTATGCCCTTGAAACTCACAATAATTGAAACAGCATTGAAACTCACATTCAAAGAAAATGCAGCTTGTCAGTTGTGGTTTAAATTTACCTTTGGGCTGTTTTCAAACCATAGGCATATAAGCATGTGTTCTTTGATAGGATTTAAGACTGGCTTGTAGGTTGGTAAAGAGAGGAGCACCATAAAGAAGAAATGGGAGCAGGAAGGAGGAGGCGAGGGCTAGTTTGGAGGAGTAATTGAGGAATGTTATTGTATTATTGTATTAAATTATATTCCTTGTGTAATACTGCACCACTTCTTAGAGTGTATTTTAAATGTGTAGGTTTGAATATTTTTCCAGTAAGTGATGAAATAAAACATATGACCCAATAGTGACAAAACTATCCATTACAGAACATTTCAACCAGAAAAGGCACTCAAACTTATGTCATTACAATCCACCAATATTAGTAAATATATACAATTTCTACAGAAATAAAAATCATCTGAAAAATTCCACATTAAAGAAATCTGTAACTAACAAAGATGTTCCTTCTGGCAAAATACTTTACATTTCAGTGTTACTTGTGCAAATTCAGTGCATGCTGCCCTTGAAGAATAAACTGCTCATGTCACATTTAAAAAAAAATTTAAGCTGGTAATATTGCAATAGGAAATGGCTGTCACATCAGCAACATGTTCATAGCTACTAGGCATCTTATCCAAAGGAATACACACTCAGGAGTGCAGCACTCCAATCTCTCTGTAAAGGGACTACTGAAATATCAGCACTCCATCTACATGGTGTGGGAGTAGATCCCACAATCTTTTGCACCAAAGGCAAGTATGCTACCTGTTGTGCTACTAACACTGCTTTTAAAATTTGTAGTACAGACACTGATGATGGCCATTTGCTAAACAAAACAGTTATACATCGGAAACAGACAACATGAGTAACAGCAAACTTCGTTTCCATTGAAATTCAACATTCCTTAAAAATACACAGAAAATCAACATTGCTTGAAAATGCACAAAAACTCAAAATTCTTTGAAAATGCACAGAAACTCAAAGGTCTTTGAAAATGAACAGAAAACTCAACCATCCTTGCAAATGCAGAGAAACTCAACATTTTTTAAAATGCACCGGAACTCAACATTATTTGAAAATGCACAGAAACTCAACATTATTTGAAAATGCACTGAAACTCAACAGTCCTTGAAATGTACTTGCTGATGACAATTTGGCAGTTGCAGTAGACTATTCAGGTTCTAGGGTCCTGTGTTCAAGGTACAGAGATTGAGCCTGAATAAGTCAACCAACCTGCCATCCCTAACTTCATACACACAAACGCATACACACACTCACCCCATTACATCTGTATTTTACAAATGACCCTGTCATTGTCCATAATGGTAACGGCAATTCTCCATGATAAAATTCCAAATTTATTCTGTCTCTTAAAAATTGAGCACTCCACTCCAGTGTTTAAGCATGCATGGTACTAAAGATGCATGCACAGATGCTTTAAAAAATGTAATGGTTGCACAGTGAGTTCTTAAAGAAGAAATGTTTTGTTGGGGCCACCCAGCCAGTGTGCCCCCCCCAAGCCAGTGGGCTCTAGGTGACTTCCTAGGTCCCCTATTGCTGGATTTGGCTCTGTTTGTAATAATCCACAACCACCAAAAATAAAAATCAAGATAAACACACAAAGTGTATAGCTTGGCCACAAAGGAAGGAGCCAGACACCAGAATGAGTGCTTTCATTCTATTTAATTTAAATCAAACTTCTTCAGAAAACAAATACAATTAGTGGGACCGCCCAACTATATACAAAAATCAGGTCCATCATGTGACATTATAAACCAATAAAATAAATGAAACAATCAAAATGCAATCATATTAAAGGAATAGAGACCGACAATGCATAAAATGGTAAAAACATATGTACATAGAGAAGACACTTAAAAAGTGCATTAAAAGTAGACATATAGTGTGTCTACTTGTAAAAAAGACAACTTTTGGTAAGAAAACCATACACAGAGATAAAATTATAATCTCTGCATCTGTAAAAAAACATTTAATATTGATTGTCTCATTAAGACCTGGTGACTGATCAGCATACAAAAAAATCTGCCACTTGCTTTCTCGACATTCTAACAAAGTCTTAAAATCTCCATAGAAAAAAGTGAAGTAACTGTGTCAAGTACAAAAAATTAAAAATTTTTAAAATTATCACATCCTAAAGTGTGTTTTGCCAAAGCATTTGTCATATCCTTGTTTTTTATAGCTAAGACATGTTCATATACCCTTCTACCCAAAGTCCTAATGGTCTTGCCTACATAAAAACCATTACAAGAGTTGCAAAGTGCAACATAAACCACAATGGTAGTGTCACAACTAAAATGACCTTTGGTCCAAATTACCTTGTTTGCGTGTTTAAATTCCACAGAGGCAGAGTTGACTATAAATTTGCATTGCCTACAATGTCCTCTCTTTTTCAAGAATAGTTTTGATACTAACTGTTTTCTTGTATGTGAACAAAAGTTTGTCACCTAAAACTCTAAGCAAATCTTAATGCCCCATTAAGACTTTCCAATTATCAATAATAATGTGTCTAATAAAACACATTGTGTTGAAAATGGGAATAGGGAAAGCCAACCTATAAGTGTCAGAACTTCCATTGAAAATGAAATCAGGATGTACATGTACTGTCAAACAAGACTTGTCACATTATCCTATAATGTTAACACCTCATTGACAATTCTGTCAAGCCAATAAAAATCATATCCTCTCTGGATAAAAAAAAATTGACAAGCTTGCCTAATTTCAACATGAAAATGGACTGGTCACTGGTCAACTGTCTCGAACGTATGAGCTGACCCTTGGCCACTCCCCTTTTAATTTGTCCAGGATGCAGGCTATCCTTATGTAAGTACTTATTCACAAAGGTAGACTTTCTAAAGATTTTACTTGAAAAAACAAACCTGTCAAAGTCAAAATTCAAATGAACATCCAAAAAATCAATAGAGTTTTCAAAGCCACCCATAATGAACCTTAAAAAATTGGTGGTGTTATTTAAATCGACAACAGATGAAAAAGTTTCATAATCACCCTTCCATAAGAAAAACAAATCATCACTGTATCATCTATAGAACAAGATATTTTCAGCCAAGGGGTGATGGACCAAATATTTGACCTCCCATATTGACGTAACTAAATTTGCAAATGCTGGCACAACTCAAGAACCCATAGCAATGCCAGAAATCTGCTGGAACAAACAATTTTCAAACCTAAAAAAATGATTACTCAATACAATTTCAAGACACACACAGTGTTGATTTTGTCAGCACTGAAATTAATGTAACCACTGAAATATTCCCTTAAAAAGTCAAGCCCAACTTCTTTGTCAATACTGGTGTACAGGGAGGTTATGTCAAGGGACGCAAAAACAAAAGATGTTCCAATGATGTTAAGACTCCAATAAATGCCAAGGGACATGTAAATAGAACCTAGTACTTTGGACAACAGGATTTCAAATATCATCCAGCCAAATAGAAATAGGTTCTGTCTTAGAAAAAAGATGCCAACACAATTGGTCTAAAGGGTAGATTTTCTCTGTTTTTGTGTACTTTGGGTATACCAGAAAGTATAGCCAACCTTGGATGCTCAACTTGCAGGTGTCTATAGGTGGAATGACTTATGCTACCCTGGCAAAACAAGTCAAATGAAAGAAGGTCCACCTTTGAAAAACAAGTTCTGATATACTCAGGTGTGACACACCTATAACATTTCACATCACTCAGTAAATCAAAAATGGCACAACTGTAGTCATTTGACTTTATGATGACAATAGTCTCACCTTTGTCGTCTTTCATAACATGTAAATTATTATTAATGGCCAAACTATGCAAAGCTTTCCTTTTACCAACAGAAAGATTAAAAAACTTTGTAGTGCTGTGATACATATTCCTAAACTGATTCTCACACAACCCAACAAACACTTGTAGAATGGAACATAAAAGGGGTTATAGGTGTTTCTCCCTCTAAAACCTTCAAATGGTGGGTCATTAACAGATACCCCATCAAAAATATATTTTAAATGTAACTTTTGTAAATACAATTTAAAGTCAACAATCAAACTAGTGATGTCAAATGTGTTAGATGGGGTAAAAGAAAATCCATGTTTAAGAACAGCAACGGTACCTTTAGAAAAAGTTTCACCTCTCAAATTCAAAATGTCAGTCTGAAAATCTAATTTTACTTCCAGTTCCTTCCTTGGCCCTTATTCTTGGTCTGAACATTGTTGGACTACTTTGGAGTCTTTTTGTTCCCCGAATTGTCCACTAAAAAAGGCCCAGATTTATTGACAGTAGAAGGAGCCTGTGATAAACCGAGATGCTGCCAGCCCAGCTAGCTGGAATTTTGTAAATAATTCTATGTCATTTGTGAATAGTAATATGATTTGCATGTTTGCCTTAAAATGTAAGAAAACTATATGTTCTATACTGAGCTTCATAATTGTAACCACAGTGCACCCTACTGGAAAAGGGCAGAAATGTGTATAAACTATATGTCAATGCAAATGTATTGTTTCATAGTAGAAATTGGGACATGCAGAGATAACTTGCAAAACTCTAAGGAAATAAGTTGATAAGCAAAGAGTTTTACTATGTGTTAGATAGTTTATCTCAGCTAAGAGACAGGTTGTCTAGGCTACGGGCTTCTTTCAATTGTTGGGAAACAGAGGTAATTACAGGTTTCCAAGGTAATTGTTTTACGACATCCAGTATCAGACAAGCTTCTAAGAGAGGGGTGTCAGCTTCTAAAAGATAAGTGTTTTTAAGTGTCTGCTAGCCTGGGAAACTTAAGCAGAGGTGACAAGAATGATGTAATCTGAGATGATTCAGCAGTAATGGTGTATTAATAATTTAAGAGCTACCTCAGAGTAAAAGTGAGGGCATTTTGGATTTTGTTCTGGATCTGACCACATCACCAGCACTTGTCTTGCTAGTAAGTTATTTAAGTACAGTGATTTCTCTTAGAAATAGATAGAAATACAGTAAGATTAGTCTAGCTGTTTTCTATCTTTATGTGGGACTGTCCTACAATGTTGTTTTCAAATATTTCCTGTGATTCTGAACTCTATTATCACTGTGCTGAGTTAATGAGTATTGTATTGTGCTTTTATTAGTTATTATTAAATATATTTAAACCTTTTAATTGTGGCTGGTTTGCTTACAGATATTTAAGCTCTTAGAGTACTTGCACGTATTTGGTAATACTGTACAGGCCCCTCTGGAATAGACTTAGTTTAGTTACACTTACCATTTGGATAATAGTGACATTACACAGTAAGATTGGGCACCCTTTGGTAAGGGCCTTTATAGTAGCTGATAAGTAGATGTTGGTGGCAGTGATAGCTACAGTATTGTCTGGGCAGAAGGGGGCATAGCTAGTAAACCTGTGCCAGCCTTCCCTAGGAGTGTCTGTGTGTTTGTATATAATTCAAATCTCAAAGTGTGTATGTGTCAGCTACTTGGGCAGGGACACAAAACACTGGTTGGACAGAGAGGGTGCTGGAGGTTTTGGCTTGACCACTTGGCTGAGATCTTAACCCTATAGCTGTGCCAGTGGGGAGTCTTACTGGGGATTTGGAGAGAGAAAAAACAGCCCCAGACTGACTGTAATCTCTGTGTGCTCTTAAGGGAAATTGTACTTTACTGTGTGTGTACTTGTTATCCTCCCAATGTGCACATCCCTCACTGGTGTTAGTGGTGAGGATTGAGGCTCCTTGATTACTGGGCCAGTGCACAGGTGTCACAGAGCCACATTAGAAGAAGTGGATGGCATACTCGGTCCAGCTATTGTACTCCCATGACTATCTGTCTCACTGGTAACTAAACAAGTAGAACCTACTTTGGGTGAAGGATTGTTAACATCTTTGACATTATTGTCAGCAATATGATCCAGATGTTCAACTGTGGCCCCAATGTCTCCATGCTGAGTTATAATTGGATATGCAGCATTGTTAGTGTAAGAAGCAAGATCTCTCTTCAATTTGCCTTGCTTCCTAGAAATGATGGAGGCCTTATGTCTGTCAGCTTTAGCTGAAATACCAGAGTAAAGTGTTACCAGGGATAAAAAACACCTGGATGCCAGTTCACTTTTGTAATGTTGAATTAACAAGTTCATAACTGCCAACCCTGTATAGTTAAAATGTTCAACCAGTTGCTGATAAAGATTGTCCCTGTACTTGATACTATTCAGGAACTTATTCACTGTACAATATTACTATTCAGGAACTTAAACCACATGGCATGCAACTGCATCTAATATTTCTTCCAGATAAGCCAATTCTAATTGCAATGCAATGGTTTTTAATGATAATTTTTCAAGTTTAAAAGTATCCATTTTATATGTCTCAAAATCATCTTTACTTGAATTCTCAGTTGATACACTTAGTTGTAAAGCAAAAGTGCTGTTGTCCAAACCAAAAGGATTACCGATGTCTTTAAAAACATGTTGAACCACATCTTTGTGCTCTGTAGGAAGGGAATTGTTAAAAAAATCTCTATTCAAAATAGAATTAATATCCTCACTGTCCATATGAGACAAGTTCACTAAAGAACGCTGCGTGGCTGTTAAACCAACACCTTCACTGCTATCATGTGGTCCAACATGGCCGCTTTGGTTACCATAGTACACCTTGGTTACCAAAGTACACCTTTCTAAACATACTGGAAAATATTAAGATAGAACCAAACACCCTAATACTGGGTGATTTTAACTACCCTGCCATTAACTGGGAAAACTACTCATGTCCCAACACCTTTGCGTAACGGTTCTTGGAATTCATAAATTCCAACGCCCTGGATCAACTAATCCATAGTCCTACCAGGGGCTCCAATATCCTAGACCTGGTCATTACCAACATGGGAAATCAATGCTCCATACCTATGGTCACCCCCTCGTTAGTCAGGTCTGACCATAAGCTAATCACCCTTAACATCCACATCCCACCCCCACCCCCCAGTAAAGAAACCACCATAAAAAACTTCTCCAAAGCCAACTTCATGCTACTCAAGTCAGAAGTGACAAACTTCATGACACCCATGCAGATGGGAACTGAAACTGCTGAATCCTACACTAAGGCACTGTACGAGCAATTCCACTCATGCATGAATCGTGCCATCCCAAATAGAACCAAAATGCTCTCATCCAAAACAAGGAAGCCAATCTGGTGGTCCCCTGCCATAAACAAACTTTACAACAAAAGGAAGAAACTTTTGCAGAAAAGAGGAAAATCCCAGGATGCAAAAAACTCCCTTACTAGCCTCAGTAAGAAACTGAGATGCCTCATAAAATCCTCCAAAGCTAGTTACGAAAATAAAATTGCCAAAGATTCCAAAGACAACCACAAAGCATTCTATAACTATGTCAAAAATCTAAATGGCAATGCTCAGATCTGCTCTGAGCTAAAGCAGAATGGCATTAAATATACTGATCCAAAGGATATTGCCAATATCCTGGCAGATCGATTCAGTGCCAACTTCACCCCCCTCTCACCCCTAAATGGCCCATCTCAATACCGGAAGATTGCCAAATTCCAGTAATAACGGCCACACAGGTACAAAACGCACTCTCTAAAGCCAAGAATACAGCATCCATGGGACCAGATGACATCCCGGGCTGTGTACTACATGAACTACAATATGAACTGGCACCTCACCTAAGTGTCATGTTTAATCATAGCCTCACCTCAGGTTTCGTGCCCACTGAGTGGCGCAGAGCTACAGTTATCCCAATCCACAAGGGGGGATCCACCTTGGATCCCGGAAACTACCGTCCCATCAGTCTGACAAGCCTTATCTGCAAGGCCATGGAGCATATTATCATGGAACTTATAAACAAAGACATTGGCAACCTTCAAACACTGGACCCCACCCAGTTTGGGTTTGTGAAGGGCCGATCTTGTCTCCTGAACATGATTAACTTCTTTGAATCAGTCTCCAGAGCCATGGACAAGGGTAAGGTGGTCCACACAGCCTATCTAGACCTTGCCAAGGCCTTTGACACCATCCCCACTCTGGAATCATAGATAAACTTACTAAGTTGGGCATTAATCCCTATGTCACCCAATGGGTTGCTAAATGGCTTACTGATAGAACCCACACTATAAAAGTAGCTGACTCCAAATCCAGCTCCAGACAAGTGACAAGTGGAGTACCTCAGGGTTCAGTCCTGGGGCGCTCTTGTTTGGCATCTACTTCTCTGAAGTACAGGTCAACACTAAGGGACTCTGGCTAACAAAGTTTGCAGATGACTGCAAACTGGGAGCCATTATTGAATCCCAAATGATGTGGATACTCTACAAAAGGGCCTTACAGAAACAGATGCTTGGTGCCAGAGCCATGGGCTCAAGCTCAATGCCAAGAAATGTATTGTTATCCCTTTGGGAAAAACATGTATCCATGAATTACCATATAGGTGGCAGTACACTAAACACAGAAAGTGTGATAAGAGACTTAGGGACACAGGTGGACAGTGGTCTCACCTTCGATAACCACATCGCCACAACAGTCAGGAAATCCTTCTATGTGGCACACCTCATCACGAAGGGCTTTTCATCCAGAAAAAAGGAGGTCATTGTCCCACTGTACTCATCCCTCATTAGACCCATTATAGAATACAACGCCCCATTTGGTATGTACCTCTCAAGATATCTGCAACAACTGGAAAGGCCTCAGAAATACCTCACTAAAAGAATCACAGGCCTAAAGCAGATGCCCTACGCTGACCGCCTTAAAAAACTCCAGCTATACTCTGTCGCATATCGTCTACTCAGAGGCGATCTCTGCTTAACATACAAGGCCATGTCAAACCCAGAGCTGTTGGACATGCTACACTTAAAGAAATCCCAATCCGTCAGAGCTACACGCTCCAGGGATCTAAACCTTGTCATCACAATAAACAAAACATGCTGGAGGGATAGGTTCCTGACCCAGAGACTCCCCAGACTCTGGAATAGATTGCCCATACATATCAAGCAGAGTGCCTCTTTGGACCTTTTCAAAAGGAACCTTGACGACTGGATGGGAGAAAGGAAATTCACCCCAGGGATCACGTCAGTCGCCCTGCTAGACAGGGGTCCAGGAAAGTAAATAATGTGGGAAGAAATAGCCAGGGAATTGTTATGGCTAGGCTTGTATAGACCCTAGGGCTGATAGCCTAGTACCAACCTATGAACCTATGAACCTATGAAAAACCTTCTTGAATAGCTCTGGATACCGCAGTAGAAGTATGTTCTCTAAAAGCCAGGAAATTGTCAGGAACATGATGGGTGGTCAAATCCAATAAACCGTCCTGTGTAAGCTCCACTCCAGTCATAGCCAAACTAAGAAACACCAACTTGTGAAACATAATCCACAACCATCAAAAACAAAAAAAAACCAAGATCAGCACACCAAATGTATAGTTTGGTTTTAGTCCCTATTCCTTTAATATGGTTGCATTTTGATTGTTTCATTTATTTAATTGGTTTACAATGTCACACGATGGACTTGATTTTTGTATATAGTTGGTTGGTCTAACTAATTGTATTTGTTTTCTGAAGAAGTTCTATTTAAATTAAATAGAATGAAAGCACTCATTCTGGTGTCCAGCTCCTTCTTTTGTGGCAAAGCTATACATTTTGTCTGTCTGTAGTAATACTTTTGTTATGAACTATTCTCTGACTGCTTTCATGTTATGCTTCCATGCACTCTAACTTAATAATTTCATATATGCTTTTGCCATTTCCAGATCAGTAGGATGCATGACATGGAAATCCATCCATCCATCCATCCATCCATCCATCCATCCATCCATCCATCCATCCATCCATCCATCCATCCATCCATCCATCAACAAATCCACAACCCTTTCTCATTTTTTGCACATGGGGTCAGAGTGTCAGTTCAACATTCACAATTATCCAGAGCCAAGGTTCACACAGCTTGGTGGCTAATCCTGCCATTGGTGTTCTTCACATGAAATATATAAATAAATAAAATGACAAAATAATATAAACACAAAGTATCTTATCAGTCCTTTAGTATATGATGTGAAATTGTTTCTTGCTATGAAATAAAATGTGCTAGTCCCCATAATAATTAGTGGAGGCCCTTCCATCATGATCACCCGAGCTGCTTTCAATAGTACTTTTGCATTTAGGTTCTCATTCACTCATGCTTTTCTTGGTGGGGTCATGGTGGCAGTAGACTAAACAGGGAAGTCCAGCTTTCTAGTTTCCTCAGACACAAATGCCAACTTGTCCCAAGCATTTTTACTCCACTCAAAATATATAGTCCTTCCTGATTTTTCTTAAGTTAAAATGATTATTCAGAATGGGCTTTGCCTGAATGACTTCAATAAGTGCTTTTCAAAGGTATCCTTATCTGAGGCTTGAACCACATCAGGTGGCTTCTCACTGCTTGCAGGTGTTTAGTATCTTTATTTTGTTGCTCGGATATCACTGAACTTTTCAAGTTCCCATGCATGGTAGGTCCAGCATTGATGGTTCAAATATCATAACCTACTGGCCCACAAGATGTTTGATTGCTGTAAATCTATATTTTTAGTTCCCAAGCTTGTGTCAAAACTCTTTCTGAGTGAATTAAATGAGTGACTTCTTCTGAATGTAAGACAAAGTCTATTCTATAATTTTGGAAGACATTGCATATATCTGTCCCAACCATACACAAAATATGAACTTCCACAATTAATAGTTGAGTTGCCATATTTTCAGATGCCCACACTGGAATAAATGTTATGGCTCAGCGAGATTTTACAGAGAAAACCACACCCACAACCAGTGAGAAGGATCGTAATTATTATTATTTTTTTGACAAAATAGAAGCTCAGTTTTGTCAAGTTTGAGTTTTTTCTGGTTTGTAAAATATTAAGATGCTTAAATGCAAATTATTGTTTTATGCAGCTATTAAAGGAAACTTAAGAAATATGTTTTGCCCTAAAGTCTCAGGATATTTGACATTTTTCATAATTTTTTTTTTGCAAGGCTCAATTGCCCACATAGGAACTGCTGGCATTAGCAGGGATAGATGGCAGTACTAATTGGTAGCTGCAGTGTCATTGTTTTGATCATTGACCCAGGATCATGCACATAGACAGGACGGATATCTCAAAGTTTGCTCCCACACTTCCACCACAGTCCATTTGTTCACAGTCCATTTGTCACTCTCACATTTCCTCTTACCTACACTTATTAACAGGCTACCAAAAAGTCATTTTTCTACCATGGGGACACTGTTCTTCCACTCACTGACCTTAACATACAATTAATTATTTTCAGGGAGAATGCTATGGCTTTGTATCTGAAGCTGTTTCTCACTACATCTGCTATATACTGACTGCTTTAATAAATTGAATGCATTCTGGAGGTACTTGTTAGGTGAAAACAACATGGCATTAAATGAAGACAGCATAGATGCCAACTTTATATTTCTCCAAGCCACAGACATTACCAACCTTGGCTGGAGTTTATTATAAGCCCATAGTTTCATGGGTGATTACTAGGTTAATGACTATGGGGACCTTTTTAAGCATAGCAATACATCCCAAATGCATCAGACAAGTTTTGATATCCTAGTGTTATTTTAAGGGTTATATGTAGGCTTGAGAAAAGGGTGGTCAAGCATTTACAGGCTGCATCTGTCTACTGGAGACATAGGTGTCAGAGCAGGGGTAAATTTTTAATTCCCCAACAACTGGTCCACGTTATGCTTGAATTGGGTTAGGGAAAGACTTTGCTTCATGTGGATGGGAAGCCTGTTCCAGAGAAGGAGTGGTCTCTGAGACACATACCTGTCCCTCCAATGTTCTGTCCATGAAAGTAACAAAGAAGAGTGGTCAGTGGGTTAACCATTAGTAGATTTAGCAAAAAATAAATGAATCTGACTTAGTTTACTGACATTACTGTACCCATGCAAGGAGTGGACATTATGCACTAGTGGCCCTGATATCCTACACTAACCCTGGACCTCCAACAGTACATGCAGTGGCATATCAGAAGCCTTCTTCAGACTCACAAAACAACATAAGAGTGGATAAAAACAACTCACACAGCTGTAAAAGGCTAAAGTGCTAGTCCTTTGTTCCACTGCCTGGTTGCAATTCACATTATTTCTCTTGCTTTCAAGGTTAAATTATCAACTACAGTCTCTTTTCCAATGCTTCAGAACCTGAAAAATATGATTCCCCCTCTGACTTAAACAAATGTTTTGCTTTTTTTTTTTTTCAAAAAATAAGTTTCACCAAGCTATTTTGTCAGCCCTGAGTTTCCATCAGTTTCTTTCATGGAGTACTGAATAGGTGTGTTGACTGTTCAACCAAAATACAGTTTCATGTTTTCAAGCACTCTAACAGGATATCATTCATGACAGTAACGTTTCCAGTTTGGCAGCTTTGAGCCTTCTTGATGATTTCAGCTACTGGAAGGTCCCCAACTCACCAAACGTTATGGCATTGCTTTGTGATATGAGACTATGCCCAAAGGGTTAAGGACGTCAGAATGTTACTTTCCTTGTCCAACCATCTCCACAGTAGTGTTTGGCACCTTGCAACCTTAACTTACTAAAGCCATAGTAGTCCTGCCTTTCCCTGTTGAGGTCTCATCTGAATTACCAGATCATGTATGACACTGACACCATGAATGATCATTCTGTATGGCACCCTGTTTTCACTTTAGTAACCCCTATTGCTACATATTTCTTTATTGCAACAACAGCACTACTATACATAGACCTTTTTAGGGTCAGATTGAGTGTATGTTTTTAAATACATTAAAAACATTGTACTTAATTGAAAACACAAACAAGCAGTTATACTAAGATATACAAGTATTAGTTGGTGAACCTCACAAATGCATGAATGAAAACAAAACCACACTGTTACATTAAAATGTATTTCATAGCATTAAGTGGTGTATGTCCAAAATGAATAGTCTAATCAAAAAAACTCATAATATTGTACAATAAGTTGTAGTCAAATATTAATAAAGATCTATAAAAGAATTAGAATCTTATAAAATAAAATCATATTTAAGAAAATAGAATAAAAATATGGTCAATGAAAAATCCTATTGTATGTGGGCATTTATGTATATATATATTTTTTATTTATTTATTTTAACATGGTAGGTTTACTAGTTTACAGGCTATTTTCTGCCTTGACTCAGCCAAGGCACTTTTCCATGAATCAATGAAAGTTTCCACTGAGAATAACAGCAATTTGCATGCAAATAGAAACAATGTTTACACTGTGTGTAACAGTTGCTTGAATTATGTAGAGGCAATATCTAACAGATGAGAATATAACATGATAGCATGTAGCAGGACTTAGTCATCTGCAATTATTTAAACATTCTGAAGGATAATAAGCTGTTTGCATTTGTAAGTTTGCAACTTAGCCTACATTTAGGTGCAATTCAATAACATTTATTTTTGATGTGGGACCATTTGTTTTTGCATGTGCAATATTTACATGTTTATATATTTATACATTTACAGTTCGCTCTCAAACAGCTAGATATTGGTGGAAACATGACTAATAAAGTAGCTGTTGGGTACGTCTGTGTTGACAATTTTGGGGGTAGAAATAAGAGGAAAAAGAGAATCAAATAGCAGAGGGTCCTGAAAGTGCACAGTTAAGAGGGGCATTTGCAAAGAAAAGAAGGGTAAATGCACACTGAGGATACCAAACAAAGCAGTATTAAAGATACACTAGTGTTGGCAGTTTGGAGACAGAAAACTATACTATGTGCACTTTTTCAGCAGTGTGTTGGCGTTTCAGAGAGTACTTCATCCATAGCCTTTGTTCCTCTACCAGTATTATCAGGACATAGAGAAAGAAAGTTGTATGAGCTTTAATTTCACAGGTAGTCGAAAGTCAGAGTGAGATATCAGTACATTAGAAAATGCTATATGCTATTAGTGTCAGTTAAAGCAGATATTAGTTGAATAAGGGAAGAATATAAAGTAGAACACTGACCTGTAGGACATTGACCTGTAGCTTCTTGAAGTGTGAATTTCTTACCAACCCTTCCATTTGTTTTTCTGTTGTGGTTTTGAAAGGCTGTGTCTCTGACCTCTGACCCTTATAGTAATCTAATTTCCAAAGTCCTTCCCTTCCCTCCTTCATGGCTATTGTTTGTTGTGTAACCCGTTTATGTACTTTCCCACCCGCTGTTTTCTTTTTTTTTTTCAATAATTTTTATTTTTATTTTTACATTAATAAATGTCACAAATAAAAACTATCTTACAACATGACCGTATATATATATATATATATATATATATATATATATATATATATATGTTATACATTGATGTCAAATACCACATGATATAGGTCGTACAACATATCTATTTACACTATGTACATAGATGCTTTCACTGTTAGTTCCACAGTTATATAGACAGTATATA